>NW_011484109.1:0-2253 GCF_000754665.1 Bison bison bison | reverse complement strand
CAGGGAACCTCTCGAGTTACCTCAGGGAATCAGGTCTCCTTTCGAGTTCCGAGGGAGAACTCGGGATTGCTATTGAGTTGTTGATGGGACTCAGGCCTCATCTCGAGTTAAGGCATTAAACACTGGGTTCCTCTCAAGTTGTGACAAGAATCTCAGGGAACCGCTCGGGTTGTCTATGGGAAGTAAGATCTCCTTTTGAGTTGTGAAGGGAAACTTGGGATTCCTCTCAAGTCGCTTCAGGGGAATAGGGCCTCATCTCGAGGTGAGGCGAGATACTCAGGGTTCCTCTCCAGTTATGACAGGGATCTTGGGGTGCCTCTCGAGTTTCAAAAGAGGAGTCGGGCCTCACCTCATATTTAGGCATGAAACTCTGCTTTCCTCTCGAGTTGTGAAAGATGTGTTAGGTCTCCTATCAAGTTGAGGTGGGGAACTCTGGAGTTTTCTCTAGTTGCAACAGGCGTTTCAGACCCCCGCCCTTCTATTGTGAGGGGAAACTTGGGGTTCCATTTGAATCATCGTGGGGAAATCAGGCCTTATCTCAAGCTGAGGGGAACTCGGTCTCTTTTTGACCTGTGGTGGGAAACTTGGGGTTTCCCTCAAGTTGTGATGGGTATCTGAGGATAATTCTCACGTGTCAACAAGGCAGTCAGGTCTTCTTTCGAGTTGAGACAGAAAAGTCATGTTTTGTCTTGAGTTGCGGCAGGGGAATAGGCCTCCTCTCGAGGTGCAGCAGAAACTTAGCATTATTCTCTAGTTGTTGCTGGAAACTCGGGGATTCCTCAAGAGTTGCCACAGGCAAATGAGAGTTCCTCTCGAAGTGCAGAGAGAAATTAGTGTTCCTCTGAATTTTCAGCACTGGATGCAGGATTGCACGGGAGTCGTGGCAGGGAAATCGTGGTTCACCTAGAGCTTGGTTGGTACTCAGGGTTCCTGGCAATTTGTGGTAGGGCATTGTGTTGAGTTCTCTTAGGGTGACTCGTCTCTAGCAGGGATGTGCAGGGTGGCTCCTGTCTTGTTTGCAATGATGGGTGGCTGTTCACTAGTTTTGGCAAGGGTCTACTCTATCGTTGTGTTCAGGGTCCACTCAGTAGTTTCAGGGGTTTCAAGTCTCTGTAGTGGTAGTGTGCAAGCTCCTCTCTCCTTGCTGTGGGCCGGCTCATCTCTAGTCATCATTTGCAGCCACCTCTGTCATTGTGTCAAGGGAATTCCTCCTTAATTGTGCTAGTGGGATCCTCTCTAGATGTGGTAGAGTGCTCTTCTCAAATTGGGAGTTGGATGGCTGAGAGGGTAACAGGCAAAAAGGCCAGGATTCTCCAAATGGAGGAAATAGCCTGCAAGTGTCAGACATTTTTATCTCTCTTAAGCGGCAGGAGGAAACAAACTCGTGATTTTTTTTTTTTTCCTTTTCTATACAAATTTAAAAGGAGGTTTCTCTTAAAATACTGTTGCCATAATGACACCTGGTTTCACCTGAAGTTAACTCTACTCAAACCTAGAGATCACCAATGCCTTTTTCTTATGGAAATGTTTGTTTTAAGCTATGCTAATGTACTATGCATTTATCACCAAACTCTGTCTTCAAGTTGGTTCCGCCTCTTGGCTCAGAACCTACTTGACAAACCAGTACTCAGATATTATACTCAGATATTTTCCCCCTAATCTATGTAAATGAAACTATTTTTATGGTGGTCTGCCCTTCTTCAAGATTCAAGTTAATCATTTTATGGCCCAGGATAAACCATTTGGTGCCAAGATTATCCCAAAATGCATCTTATGGGTGAGGTGCCTGGTGTCATTCTGAATTTTAAGACATTCCTTTATTTCATTAACAGACTGCTAGTGACTATATAACATCCAGCTGAAGACTAGCAGAAGGGTACTCTTCTGCCCCCTTCTGATGCCTATGTCAGAAGCTTTCTCTATATCCTTTATACTTTAATAAAACTTTATTACACAAAAGCTCTGAGAGATCAAGCCTCATCTCTGGCCCCAGATTGAATTCTTCTCTGGGGGCCAAGAATCCCAGTGTCTTTGCGTGATTCAACAACAACCTTTCATCTTGGGGGCTCGTCCAGGATTTCAGGACAAGGTAAGGATGCTTGGAGCTCTAGTTGTTTGTTCTCATAGCGAACACGTTTTCGTTGTGCTTTACTAACTCTACGATGTGCTTGTGTGAATGAATGACAGGCCCTGTGTGAAGCAAGTGAGGAGCCCTGCTCTGCGGTTCCACAGTGATCTCATATGGCTTATGGC
>NW_011484108.1:4357-5317 GCF_000754665.1 Bison bison bison | reverse complement strand
AGCACTATATGTCCTGCTGCCCTAGCCACCAACTCCTCTGAGTCCCTGATGCAGCCAGAACCACTATGACCGAAGCAGTTGCATCTCCACATCTGGCCCCCTCACAGGGGCAAACCCAAGTCCTCCAGGACAGTCTCAAGAGCAAACCCCAGTGGATGATTCACATTCAGAAGTGGGAATAAAACCACAATTGGAACCCAGGGGCAGTGTTGTTAAGGAAGAAGACCCCAAACCTTCCTACCACCTGTAAAAGCTGCAGATTAAATCCACATAGCTGTGAAAAGAAGAGAAGAGAAAAGCAAAGGAGAAAAGGAAAGATATAAGCATCTGAATGCAGAGTTCCAAGGAAGAGAAAGAAGAGATAAGAAAGCCTTCCTCAGGGAGCGATGCATAGAAAAGGAGGAAAACAACAGAATGGGAAAGACTAGAGATCACTTCAAGAAAATTAGAGATACCAAGGGGGGATTTCATGCAAAGATGGGATCGATAAAGGACGGAAATGGTATCGACCTAACAGAAGCAGAAAACATTAAGAAGAGATGGCAAGAATACACAGAAGAACTGTACAAAAAAGATATTCACGACCCAGATAATCACGATGGTGTGGTCACTGAACTGGAGCCAGACATTGTGGAACATAAAGTCAAGTGGGGCTTAGAAAGCAGCATTACGAACAAAGCTAGTGGAGGTGATGGAATTCCAGTTGAGCTATTTCAAATCTCAAAGGATGATGCTGTGAAAGTGCTGCACTCAATATGCCAGCAAATTTGGAAAACTCAGCAGTGGCCACAGGACTGGAAAAGGTGAGTTTTCATTCCAATCCCAAAGAAAGGCAATGCCAAAGAATGCTCAAACTACCTCAGAATTGCACACACCTCACACACTAGTAAGGTAATGCTCAAAATTCTCCAAGCAAGGCTTCAGCAATACATGAACTATGAACTTCCTGATGTTCAAGCT
>NW_011484108.1:206-758 GCF_000754665.1 Bison bison bison | reverse complement strand
GAAACAGCCCTAGACATATACTAAGCAAACTAAGGAAGATGAAACACAAAGAAAGAATATTAAGAGTAGCAAGTTAAAAGTAAGAAGTAACATCCAATGGAAACCCCATATGTTTCACAGCTGATCTTTCAACAGAAACTCTGCAGGCCAGAAGAGAATGGCATGGCATATTGAAAGCACTGAAAGAGAAAAATCTACAGCAAAGATTACTGTACTTGGCAAGGATCTCCTTCAAAATTGATAGAGAAATCAAAGCTTTTCAGACGAGCCAAAGGTTAGAGAATTCTTTACCACAAAACCAGCTTTACAACAAATAGTAAAGGGACTTATATAGTCAAGAAATACAAGAGAAGAAAAAAGAAATACAAGAGAAGTAAAAAGAAATACAAGAGAACAAAACCGACCCCAAACAATTAAGAAAATGGCAAAAGGAGCACTGCTGCTGCTGCTGCTAAGTCGCTTCAGTCCTGTCCGACTCTGTGTGACCCCATAGACGGCAGCCCACCAGGCTCCCCTGTCCCTGGGATTCTCCAGGCAAGAACACTGGAGCTG
>NW_011484108.1:0-106 GCF_000754665.1 Bison bison bison | reverse complement strand
TTTTAATTATTATTTGTGTGACAGTGTAACTGCCATTTGTCAGGGGTTCCCCTTTGGTTTCTCTTTTTTTTTTTTTTTGGATATTTTTTTTAATCTAACTTAATAC
>NW_011484107.1:13676-17918 GCF_000754665.1 Bison bison bison | reverse complement strand
TGACTTTTCACTTTCATGCATTGGAGAAGGACATGGCAACCCACTCCAGTGTTCTTGCCTGGAGAATCCCAGGGACGGGGGAGCCTGGTGGGCTGCCGTCTATGGGGTCGCACAGACTCGGACACGACTGAAGCGACTTAGCAGCAGCAGCATTGTGTATCTCCTAACCCCAAACCAGTAATTTATCCCTCCCTCCTTTTCTCCCCTGGTAGCCATTAAGCTGTCCATGTGTGTAAGTCTACTTCTGTTTTGTAAATAAGTTCCATCGTATGATCTTTTTAGAGTCCACATATAAGGGATGTGATGCGATCTAGTCTTTCTATATCTGACGGCTTCACTCAGCATGACAGCCTCTAGTTGAATGCATGTTGCTGCAGATGGCATGCTCCCATTCTTTTTCAGGGCTGAGTAGTATTCCACGATGTATACATGTACCACATCTTCTTTATCCATCCCTCTGTTGATGGACACTTAGGTTGCTTCCACGTCTTGGCTGTTGTAAACAGTGCTGCTATGAACATTGGGGTGTCTGTGTATTCTTGAATTTAAAGTTTTGTGTTGGCTATGTGCCCAGGAGGAAAGAACAGGTTTGAAAGACCATTTTCTTCTGGCATTTTCTCAGAAAAAAAAATCTCTTAATTCATTATTTCAGAGAAAAAGTTGAATATTCTACTTAATGGTTCTTTATTCCTCTCCCCTTTTCTGTATTCAATTCCCTCTTTTATTAATTCTCATTGGACTGCTATTATTATTATTGTTTGCATTATAAAAGTGAAGCCTTGGGTCAGGCACCGTCACTTCTTCTGATTCAGCTCAGTCATCACTCTGGGCAGAATATGTTTTTCAATTCTACTGACCTCGGCCTGAAATCAATTTCTTATAGCACCCTAATGTGTGTTTTCTAAGTTGCTTCAGTCGTGTCTGACTCTTTGCGACCCCATGGACCATAGCCCACCAGGCTCCTCTGTCCATGGGATTTCCCAGGCCAGAAAACTGGAGTGGGTTACCATTTCCTTTTCCAGAGGGATTTCCCCAACCCAGGGATGAAACTTGGATCTCCTGCATTGGCAGGTGGATTCTTCACACCTGACCCACCAGGGAAGCCCGATAGCACCTAATGGGATGAAAACCCCTGATGCTGGGAAAGATTGAGGGCAGGAGGAGAAGGGGATGACAGAGCATGAGATGGTCGCATGGCATTACTGAGTCAATGGACGTGAGTTTGAGCAAGCTCCGGGAATTGGTGATGGACAGGAAAGCCTGGCGTGTTGCAGTCTGTGGGGTCGCAAAGAGTCGCACGAGACTGAGAAGCTGAACAGCCACAGGAACAGAGAGTGACTTGGGTGGATATCGTGAAAAGTACACCTCATTTATTAAATAGGAAAATAAATACAGAATGAGGCCAGGAAGGAAGGCCTGACGGAGGGAAGGAGGGATGTAAGGATGGGAAAGAGGGAAGGGGGGAGAGTGAAGGAAAGAAAGAGAAAAAGAAAGAAAGAAGACAAAGAAGAAATAAGAAAGTAAACAAGCCAACTCGTAGGAAGCAAAAGAAAAGGAAATCGCGGGGAACATCATTTTGGCAGAATGTGAAACAAGACTTCACACATTATTTTGGAGGATGCAAGTAAATTAAATCAATTATGGCCCCTTTGAAATAAAATCCCACGGATGCCACGGGATCTGAGAAGCAATGAAAGTAAACTACCGCGGATGATGGGGAAAAAAAAATTGAAGTACACCACACAGAGACGGCAAAATTGGAGAGAAAAGCAATAGCATGATAAAGATGAAATGAAGGTGGAGAGTACCAGATTGCAGAGCAGAAAGACTTGAAGGAGTTAGACGGGGAGGATAGACTTCTATAATCTAAGCTACACGAAATAAAGAACTCAGATTCAACAGGTGTTCAGACCGAAATATGATAGCGGCATCCGGACAGAAAACAAGCTGAATTTATGCCGCGCTCATAATCCTTTGAGAAGGGATTTCGGAGGCAGACTTTTTATCAGTGATGGAGTGACCTAAAAGGCAATAATTACCTGAGAGACCCCCAGGGGGCCAAGTCACAGAGATAGAAACATTTCCTACCCTGAGCTGTCGTCATTCAACTGTAAATGTTACGGGGAAGATATTTCCAAACACAGGAGACCTGGGGAAACAGAAAGCAGCCCTTCTCAAAAGGAAAAGGGAATCTGAACCCAGCCGGTCACGTAGATGAATGTTAAAGCCCAAAGCAACATACCGGGGATGGTAAAAAGCACCAAGGCAGGTGTTTGCCACGCATAATTTATCTGTTATACAAATGCAAAAAGTAGCATTGTCACACTGATCCAAAGTAGGGATGGATGGGGAGACAGTGTCAGGACTAAGTTGAAATATGTCTCTCGATCGCTCTTCACAAAACAAGTGTACCTTTCAAAGATGATAGACAGTGATAGAGGTTTATGGATATTATTCAAGAGTTTGGAGGACCCACTAGAACAACGAGACACAATGAAATAGTGAAAGCGAGGCAGAAAAGAATAAGGCAGGATGATCAATATGTTTTGAACGTCCGTATCTTTGTGAATAGGGATCAGTGCCAGGTTTATGCAGATAAGACAGGGACTTGCCTAGGTGGGGTCAGTGGTTAGGAATCCACCTTCCAGTGCAGGGGACACAGGTTTGACCCCTGGTCCCGAACGATCCCATATGCCCTGGGGCAACTAAGCTCCTGTGCCAGAACTGTGAAGTCTGCCCTAGAGACCTTGCTCTGCAACAGGAGAAGCCCCCGCAATGAGAAGCCCCACACAGCAACTAAAGAGTAGCCCCCGCTGCCCACAACTAGGGAAAGCCCACACTCAGCCGCAAAGATACAGCCAAAGTAAACAGATAAAGATGAGGATGAAACAAGGAAGGATTTTGAATATACTTACAGCTGGTATTAATCAACTTGAAAGTTGGACCATAGGTGATGCAATGTCCATATTTGGGAAGGAAAGTAAAAATACACACACACAGAAACACAAAATCAGTTATTCAAACTCATGTCCATTGAGTCGGTGATGCCGTCCAAGCGTCTCATCCTCTGTCGTCCCCTTCTCCTCCTGCCTTCAATCCTTCCCAGCATCAGGGTGTTTTCCAATGACCTGGCTCTTCACATCAGGTGGACAGAGTATCGGAGCTTCAGCATCAGTTTTCCTTATGAATATTCAGGACTGATTTCCTTTAGGATGGACTGCTTGGATCTCCTTGCAATCCAAGGGACTCTCAAGAGTCTTCTCCAGCACCAAAGTTCAAAAGCATCAGTTCTTCAACACTCCGCTTTCTTTATGGTCCAACTCTCACATCCATACATGACTACTGGAAAAACCATACTTTTGACCAAACCTTTGACCAAACCAGACCTTTGTTGGTAAAGTAATGTCTCTGCTTTTTAATATGCTGTCTAGGTTGGTCATATCTTTTCTTCCAAGGAGCAAGCGTCTTTTAATTTCATAGCTGCAGTCAGGGCTTTGGAGTCCCCCCAAAAGTAGTCTGTCACTGTTTCCATTGTGTCCCCATCTATTTGCCACGAAGTGATGGGACCAGATGCCACGATCTCTGTTTTTTCAATGTTGAGTTTTAAGCCGGCTTTTCACTCTCCTCTTTTTGCTTTACTAAAGAGCCTCTGTATGTTCCCTTACATCTCAGTTTAGCAAGACCATCTCTGATTTTAGTCTGGGTGTTCCGATAGAGAAGAAAGCTGCTCATTATTTGTTCCCTTTTTTGTTCTCTGTCCACGTGAATCAACTATCTCTGACGTCACTTGCTCCCCATGAGCAGTAGCAAGGAACAGAGAAAAATCCATAACGTTTTCTCCTTCGAGTCAACTGAAACCCTGAACTGCATTTTGTGAAAATAGTATATTGATCAAACTCATCAATATAATTAACTTGGAATAATCATTAAAAAAAACCCTCAAGTCCCATTCAGGATTTTTGGCTGATGAAAATACATAATGAAGAGAGCTATCAGGATGACAGCATTGTCCAGCTGATCGTACCGGACGGAAGGAGATATAATAGGAAATTGGTTTCCTCAAGCCAAAACAAAATAATGTTGTTATACCCTGGCATTCTCAGAAAGGTATTGCTTTGGGATTTTTAGACTTTTCATGCTTTATAAGTGTGGGCAGTAAGGGAGAAAACAGAAAACACTGAGGAGAGAAGAATATATATAAGGATCTGTCTTTAAAAATCCACTCTTAGGGGACCTCCTGGT
>NW_011484107.1:6156-13576 GCF_000754665.1 Bison bison bison | reverse complement strand
GCCAAGATCAAGACTGCGCTTCCAGTGCAGGGGTCTGGGTTCAATCCCTGCTTAGGGAGGTAGATAATGCATGCCACAATGAAGACCAAAGACCTCACATGCGGCAACCAAGACCCAGAGCAGCCAAATAAGAAAAAAAATATATATATATTTAAAAAAATTCTGATATTGGGACTTCCCTGATGGTCCAGTGGCTAAGACTCTGCACTCCCACCCGGTGTAGGGAGTCCAGGTTCACTCTGGACTCCCTAGAATAACTAGATCCCACACGCCACAACTAAGATTTGATGCAGCCAAATAAATAAATATTTTTTTAAAAATGTGATATAGTATAGTGAAGTCGCTCAGTCGTGTCTGACTCTTTGTGACCCCATGGACTGTAGCCTACCAGGCTCCTCTGTCCATGGGATTTTCCAGGCAGTAGTCCTGGAGTGGATTGCCATTTCCTTCTCCAGGGGATCTTCCCAACCCAGGGATGGAACCTGGGTCTCCAGCATTGTAGACAGAGGCTTTACCGTCTGAGCCACCAGGGGAGTGCCCAATCTAATATTAACCATGTATTTTTTTCTAAGTTTGGCTTTCTTTATTATTTATTTCTTTTTAAAAATTTATTTATTTTAATTTAAAAAGTCAGCATTAAATTCCAATAGCATACAATGCACGGTATTCAAATATATACAAGTTAAACAAGTTGAAATGTACCTTTAAAATAGACAAGCTAACGCTTTTTAATGTATTCACGGACTTACCACCACCACAATCCAGGTCAGGACATTTCTTTCCTCTGAAAAGAAGCCTTCTACCCACTAGGTCACTTCTCATTCCTGGTCACCTCGATGCCCTTGGAGACCATGAATCTACCTTCTCTCTGTAGGTTTTCTTATGCTGCATGTTGTAAGTGAAAAAGCACACAGCCTGTGTGGTTTTTCGGGATCTGGCATAGTGATTTCAAGGTTCACCCATACTGAAGCCTGTGTGATTGGTACATTGAGGTTGCGTGAAGTTGCTCAGTCGTGTCCGACTCTTTGTGACCCCATGGACTATAGCCCATCAGGCTTCTCCATCCATGAAATTTTCCAGGCAACAGTCCTGGAGTGGGTTGCCACTTCCTTCTCCAGAGGATCTTCCTGTCCCAGGGATTGAACCCGGGTATCCCGCATTGTGGGCAGATGCTTTTACCATCTGAGCCACCAGGGAAGCCCAGTTGGTACATTCTTCTTTGTTATTGCTGTTCAGTCGCTCAGTCGTGTCTGACTCTTTGCGCCCCATGGACTGCAGCAGGCCAGGCCTCCCTGTCCTTCACCATCTCCCGGAGTTTGCTCAGACTCGTGTCCCCCGAGTGAGTGAAGCTGTCTAACCATCCCATCTCATTCCTTTCTATGATCCGGTAATATTTTGTGACTATATGGACAGAACACACTTTGTTTTTCTATTCACCCACGCATGGACATTTGCAAGGTTTCCATTAGCTTAGCTATGATTACAAACAGCACTGAATGTCCACGGACAAGTTCTACAACGGAGACATGCTTTCTTACACAACCTGGAGTGGAATTGCTACATCACAGTAAAGATGTATCATGAAAGATTGGCATTCGCCTTTATTTCAAAGAAAATGCAAGATTGTATGTGTGTGTTTGCCAACGAGTGTGTACGACAGAGCCTAGCCCACGTAGTACATGATACACTGTGTCACGTGATTTATATCAGCCCCACATGTCAAGTACCCAAGATCACTGGAGCTTGTCTTTCAGCTTCCAGATACAACTTGTGTTTCTAAACCTCCTCTCTTTCTTGGTTCTTTTCTCTATACAGAACGCCTTCTGTGAAAAGTATAGGCAGGGCTTTTCCTCAGCTCCTGGCCTACGTGATTTCCTTATCATACACACTCCCATCACTCATTTTAAATTCACTTTTAATTGCTCATGAGTATATTAGAAATGTGCCAGTATTTGTGATTAGCACAGAATCAGAGTCGTAGAGCTGCTGCTGCTGCTGCTAAGTCGCTTCAGTCGTGTCCGACTCTGTGCGACCCCACAGACGGCAGCCTGTCAGGCTCCCCCGTCCCTGGGATTCCCCAGGCAGGAACACTGGAGTGGGTTGCCCTTTCCTTCTCCAAAGCATGAAAGTGAAAAGTCAAAGTGAGGTTGCTCAGCCGTGTCTGACTCTGAACGACCCCATGGACTACAGCCTACCAGGCTCCTCCGTCCATGGGATTTTCCAGGCAAGAGTACTGGAGTGGGATGCCACTGAATCAGAGTCGTAGAGCAGGGAGCCTCAAATTCCTCTCTTACAAGCATCTTAAGTTTCTTTATGGGACTTCCCTGGTGGTCCGGTGGTTAGAAAATCTGCCTTGCAGTTCAGGGGACATAGGTTCGAGCCCTAGTCCAGGAACTAAGATCACACATTGCACAGAGCAGCTAAACCCTTGAGTGTAAATAAATATATAAATGTGTAAATAAATATGTAAAAATATATAAATAAATATATAAATACGTAAATAAATACATAAATAAATGTACATATATTAAAATAATTTGTTTTTCTTACTCCCCCATCATGTCTGAAACTAGCAGTTTTTCTTTGAATTAACTTGAAGCATTCACCGACTGAAATGCATGAGAGAATTCTAAATGTCCTTTGTACAGTCCAGGAACTCTGGCAGTTAATAAAAATCTTAACAATGGAAAAAATGTGAAAGGGAATTAACTTTTACAGTCTTCTGTTGCTCACTGAAATTTAGTTGGTGGTAGGAGAAAAAAAGAAAAAAAAAAGGATCGAAATGTAGCCATGAGAATAGAAAGATATGATTATTTAAATCATCCAAGGTTTTCCCTGATAGCTGAGTTGGTAAAGCATCTGCCTCCAATGCAGGAGACCCTGGTTCCATTCCTGGGTTGGGAAGATCCACTGGAGAAGGGATAGGCTACCCATCCAGTATCCTTGGGCTTCCCTGGTGGCTCAGCTGGTAAAGAATCCGCTTGCAATATGGGAGACCTGGGTTCAATCCCTGGATTGGGCAGATCCCCTGGAGAAGGGAAAGGTTACCCACTCCAGTATTCTGGCCTGGAGAATTCCATGCACTGCAGCACACCAGGCTTCCTTGTCCTTCACCAACCCCCAGAACCTGCTGAAACTCACGTCCATCGAGTCGGTGATGCCATCCAACCATCTCATCCTCTGTCGTCCCCTTCTCCTCATGCCTTCAATCTCTCCCAGTATCAGGGTGTTTTCCAAGGAGTCAGTATTGGACTTTCAGCTTCAGCATCAGTCCTTCCGATGAATTTTCAGGACTGATTTCCTTTAGGATGGACTGGTTTGATTTCCCAGACCAGGATTTATGACCTGCTATCTGGAGCTTGTATACTACCTCTAAAATTCTTGCCTATGACTACAATGCAGGTCAGGTTACTGGGTCTGTGGGTTGTTTGGAGGGACAGTCTGGCAGTTATTATCTCTTAACACTATATGATGACAGAGAGTGAGAAGTAAGCATCTGTCATTGAAGGCATCCACTCTACAATTACTTGGTTATGGTAGAACTAGCAAAAAGAGACAGTAACTTACAGCCTAAAGATTCCAGCGGCATTAATAAACACACATTGATTATGGGATGTAATTGCAGATCATTTTCAAGACTGGATATCTGGTATCTGTTGGCACTTGACACTGTTAAAGTGCTTGGGAAGTTGGGATTGTTGTGTTAGTAACTTGTGTCCGACTCTTTTGCACCCCCACAGACTGTAGCCCACCAGGCTGCTCTGTCCATGGGATTTTCCAGGCAAGAATACTGGAGTGGGTTGCCATTTCCTTCTCCAGGGGATCTTCCCAAGCCAGGGATCGAACCTGCATTGCACCTGCATTGCAGGTGAATTCTTTACCATCTGAGTCAAGATAAAAAAAACTACAGTTCTTGGACTTCACTGATGGTCAGTGGCTAAGGCTCCAGGCTCCCAATGCAGGGAGGCATGTGTTCGATTCCTGGTCGAAGAACTAGATCCCACACGTCACAATGAAGATCCAGTGCAGCCTAATAAAAATTAACAAACGAACAAAAAACTACAGAACCAGGTAGCTGTCAACACAAGGACCTCACTGGATAGGTCAGACTTCTGTACAACTGAGTCTTTACCCCCGCATGATGCTTTTCTTGGCTTCTGATATTCATAATAAATGAAGCCTTTGCCATGGAGAAGAGTGAGCTTGCAGGAAGTTTTAAATTTCCATTGTGTTAGATTTCAGACTGCCTGCATGCGTGCTGAATCGATGCAGTCGTGTCTGACTCTTTGGTGTCTGACTCTTTGCGACCCCGTGGACTGTAGCCCACCAGGCTCCTCTGTCCATGGGATTCTCCAGGCAACAACACTGGAGTGGGTTGCCATGGCCTCCTCCAGGGGATCTTCCTGACCCAGGGATTGAACTTGTGTCTCCTTTGTCTCCTGCATTGGCAGGTGGGTTCTTTACCACTAGCACCACCTGGGAAGCCCTCAGACTGCGTCCACTGCGTGATTATTCCTGTCTAGGGATGGGGGAGCCTGGTGGGCTGCCATCTATGGGGTTGCACTAGAGTTGGACACGACTGAAGCGACTTAGCAGCAGGAGCAGCATGTTGTTGTCCTAAAGCATGGAGTAAGGAAAAGACACTGTTTATCACCCCCACACTGAAAGCGTTTGACAACGTGGATGAATGCCAGTAGGTACAATGTCTCCTACAATCTGTTGCTGTTGTTCAGTTGCTAAGTCGTATCCAAGCCACCCGTGGACTGCAGCACGCCAGGCTCCCCTGTCCTTCACTATCTCCCAGAGTTTGCTAGTCCTGGCTCAATTATAGAGCAAATGTAGTGTTTGTTTTTGCAGGTCAGCTGACCTCAGAACACTGAGGGCTATTTCAATAAGCCAGAGAGAAAATTCAGCTCCATCTGGTCCATGCTTTCCAGGGATCTGCCATGGATCTGGTATTTGTTTCTTTATGGCTCCCTGTGTCATCCCTGGACTTCCCTGGCGGCTCAGATGGTAAAGCGTCTGTTTACAATGCGGGAGACCTGGGTTCAATCCCTGAGTCGGGAAGATTCCCTGGAGAAGGAAATGGCAAACCTCTCCAGTACTCTTGCCTAGAAAATCCCATGGATGGAGGAGCCTGGTGTCCATGGGGTCACAAAGAGTCAGACATGACTGAGCTGTTCTTCACTTCTTATCAGATAACCTACTTCCATGTTGAATACAGAGTAGATGGTTTTCCAGGAGAAAATCTGCCCTAAACCAGTCAATCCTAAAAGACATCAACCCTGAACATTCATTGGAAGGACTGATGCTGAAGATGAAGCTCCAATCCTTTGGCCACCTGATGCTATGGTTTTTCCAGTATGGATGTGAGAGTTGGACCATAAAGAAAGCTGAGCACTGAAGAATTGATGCTTTTGAACTATGGTGCTGGAGAAGACTCTTGAGAGTCTCTTGGACTGCAGGGAGATTCAACCAGTCAGTCCTAAGAGAAATCCTTCCTGAATGTTCATTGGAAGGACTGATGCTGAAGCTGAAGCTCCAATACTTTGGCCACCTGATATGAAGAGCTGACTCACTGGAAAAGACCCTGATGCTAGCAAAGATTGAGGGCAGGAGGAGAAGGAAAACATAAATATTTAATGTCTCACTGCCCCTAAGGAAATAAAATGGGGATTCGTAGAGAATGGTAGAGAGCTAAAGGGTGTACAGGAGGAACCGAAATGGGAAGGTTCGCTGAGGCGAGGGGTCATCTGAGATGTAAAGAATGGTGGATGGATGTTACTCAAAATTGGAGGAAAAGAGGGCTTCTAGTAGGGGGTAAAGACTGAAACTACAAGGAGAAGTTTTAAAATGCACACGAGAAATTCAACAGAGTGGATGTAACTGGGCAGGTAAACGGAGAAGAAAGGATCCTAAACCATCCTCTGGTTTAGGATGGTGACAGCAAGTCATGAACTGGGAAGAAAAATTCATCCAGCTAAAGGCTAAAATTTTCTAAGGAAAAGAATATTTTGTTCAGAGTTGGTCTACTCTATCTTTTCTTTCTTTCTCTTTCTTCCTCTCTCTTTCCTTCTATTAATATCTTGTATTATCTACCTTGTATTACCTATCTATCTAATTGGGGCTTCCCGAATGGTTCAAGTGGGTGAAGAATCCGCCTATGGTATCTGGGTTCCATCCCTGGGTTGGGAAGACCCCCTGGAGGAGGAGGAAATGGCAACACACTCCAGTATTCTTGCCTGGGAAATCCCATGGACCGAGGAGCCTGGTGGGCTACAGTCCATGGGGTCCCAAAAGAGTCAGACAAGTCTGAGCGACTAAACGATCTATCTAGTATCTATCTTCTGCCCGTCACCTCTCTATATTTATCAGTCCTGTCTTTCCACCCACTGAAGTACTCATCCACCCATCCCTGTATCAATCTATCTACTTTTCAATCAACTGTCTACATCTATGTATGTATCTATAATTTACCTATGTAGACCATTAGATCAGCGAACGAAGGCATGGATAGATGGATCAGTGGACAGAGAGATGCAGAGACAGATAAACACAGACATAATCATACACACTTAATATTAATTATATGCACAGGTTAAGGGGCTAGATAAACACAGGAGGTGCCATGCAATTCTGGGCCCGAGCCGCCGACCAAAATGCCATCTGAATCCAACCCACTCTCCTTCAAGAAGTGGGGAGTGATAGAGCCTTCCCAATGGGAAAAAAAACCCAGAATCTAGTTCCCTAGTGGTCCTAGTGACGGTAAGGGATGATGAAATCACACTTTTTATCTATCTCAAACACCTTCCACATGTCCCTCTGTGTGGCCGAGCCCAGAAAGAAAATGTACGTTCTCTGTTTCCCTTGCAGACCAAGATTTATCTCTGCAATTCGTATCTTTTTGTCCCTTCCTATGTAAACTTTTTTTTGATGACGGGGCGTGCATACATCATAAAAATGGCTTAAAAATTAATGTACGTATTTCTGAAGGAGGCAAAAACACGGAAGCACCACGGTATCAAGAAATAGCTCGCTGCTGGCTGCTAGAAGCCTTCCCCGGCACTCTCTCCATTTGCCCTGGAGGCAACCTCTAACCTGAATTTCGTTAACAATCGCCTCCTTGTTCTTTTCTCAACTTTTATGCCTGTGAGTGCAAATTTTGTATTTCATATAGACAGGCCTGTGGGCATATGTGTTGTTTTTCTCCAGACTTCTTTCGCCCCTCGTTACAGAGCTCCATTCAGATATTCCAAGCATAACAGGGAAGAAACCTGACTCTGTGTTAAATGTTTTTTTTTTTTTTTTACTTTAACCTCTCTCTCCTATAGCTTTTGCTACTAAGTGGATGTTCTTTGGAAGGAATGATGTTAAAGCCGAAACTCCAGTACTTTGGCCACCTCATGCGAAGAGTTGACTC
>NW_011484107.1:3358-6043 GCF_000754665.1 Bison bison bison | reverse complement strand
TGATGCTGGGAGGCATTGGGGGCAGGAGGAGAAGGGGATGACAGAGGATGAGATGGCTGGATTGCATCACTGACTCGATGGACGTGAGTTTGAGTGAACTCCGGGAGTTGGTGATGGACAGGGAGGCCTGGCGTGCTGTGATTCATGGGGTCGCAAAGAGTCAGACACGACTGAGCAACTGAACTGAACTGAACTGTCTTTTGTCCATTTCTTTCCTTGACAGATTTTATTTTTGATACATCACGATTAAAATGGTCAAATATTAAGAAAGAGAAGGAATGTTGCCACCATTTGCGCTTTTTTCCCATCTATTTGCCATGAAGCAATGGGATCAGATGACATGAGCTTAGGGTTTTTTTGTTGTTGTTGTTTTAATAGCCTGAAAAAAACACAATAGTCCATTGTCAAGGTTCTGAACGTTCAGAGTATAACACTGTCGGGGTCATACAGAGATAAAAAGTTGCGGAACAGGCAATAAGCAGCCATACAGAGATAAAAAGTTGCAGAACAGGCAATAACAGTTTTGTTGGAGGCCCACAGGCACACCCTGACCTGTAATGCACAAGGTCGGCTGCAAGAAGAAAGGATTCCTGCATCAAGATGTGTGAAGAGCAACGCCCATCCCCTCTCCTTTCAGGATAAAATGAATCTCAATTCTGACTTGGGGGAGACGGTTCTTTGGGACACATCAACCGTCTTCTAGGTCTGCTGGCTCTCTGAATAAAGTCACTATTCCCAACACCTTGTCTCTCAATGCGGGAGACCCCGGTCCGACTCCTGGATTGGGAAGATCCCCTGGAGAACGGATAGGCTACCCACCCCAGTATTCTGGGGCTTCCCTAAGTGGCTCAGATGGTAAATAATCCAATAATAATAATCAAATAATACAATGCGGGAGACCTGGGTTCGATCCCTGGATTGGGAAGATCCTGCAAAGGGAGACATGGCAACCTACTCCAGTATTCTCTCCTGGAGAATCCCCATGGACAGAGGAGCCTGGTGGGTTACAGTCCACGGGGGTCACAGAGAGTCAGACACAACTGAGCAACTAAGTAAGCACACCATTTGGCATAACGGATGAGTCCATGCGATCCTTGGCAGACGAGGTGGGTCAGTTCCACCTGAAGCTCTTTTCAAAAATGCAGCTGTGCATATCATGCATTATATTATCTGGTTCACGGAGAATGTAATCATGAATAGGATTTCTGGGACTTGATTTAGACTCAGCTGGCTGAAAGCAATATTCAGAAGGCGGACTCTACACCGCTTCTGTGATTTCTCACGGGAAGACACAAATACAGACTCCGCTGTGCTTTTCTTTGCCGCTGAATTACAGAGTATGGATCTCAGCTCCAAGGACTGTGGACAGTGGTATTAAGCATTTGCTTTGCTTGGCTCAGATCTACCTTGGCACAGAAGCTAGGGTGTAAGATTTGCAGTCTTGGGCTGAAAGACTCAATGAACTGAATGAGTGGAACTCAGATGACCTGAAATTCCCCGAAGTCCCAAACCCAACAGAACTACAACTGATCCTTCAAACCTTCCGTCCTTTCTGTGTGGTGACTTACTCCTTCTTACCTGCAAAGCCTGCAGGACCAAACCGGAGGCTGTTGCTTTGCAAAACGAATCCCATTCTCATCAAGCCGCACCCCTAAAAGACCAACAGTCACCAGACACATGATTCTTGCCTGGAGAATCCCAGGGACGGGGGAGCCTGGTAGGCTGCCATCTATGGGGTCGCACAGAGTTGGACATGACTGAAGCCACTTAGCAGCAACAGCAGCAGCAGCAGCAACAGGAAGAAAAGTACCATGACCCCGGACAGGAGGACGAAACATACAGGCCAAGGAAATGGGATGTTTTACAAACCATGGCCTTCAGTTTCAATAAAAATAAACCATTGGTGTCAGTACTCTGAAACTGTAAATCCACTGAAGACAGAACCCAGTAATGCTGACCAAGTAAAAAATGCAAAGGTCTTCATAAGGACGAAGTGTTTACGTGGGTGCTAAGTCATTTCAGTCGTGTCCGACTCTTTGAGACCCCGTGGACTGTAGCCCACCAGGCTCCTCTGTCCATGGGATTCTCCAAGCAAGAATACTGGACTGGGCTGCCATTCTCTCCTCCAGGGGATCTTCCTGACCCAGGGAGGAAACTCAGGTCTCCACCACTGGGTATGGATTTAGAAGAAAAGAAAGACAAAGACTCATTAGAAATGATACATGCACCCTAATGCTCATGGTAGCATTATTTATAATATGCGAGCCCAAGTGCCCATCAACAGACAAATGGATAAAGAAGGTGTGGGGAGTATGCCTGGCAGCTGCTGCTGCTGCTGCTGTCCGACTCTGTGCGACCTCATAGATGGCAGCCTACCAGGCTCTTCTGTCCCTGGGATTCTCCAGGCAAGAATGCTGGAGCGGGTTGCCATTTCCGTCTCCAACTGTAACTTGCCGTTGTGTATTGAAATAACGTTTTAGTTATTTGGAAACTAACAGCCCCAAGCCATCTTGCGAAATCTGCAAACCAATTATGTTGGCAGAGCATGGGGTATTTACTTTGCGGCATGCTCTTTGATCACTGAAGTTTGCCCGTGGATGTAAGTGGTTATGCAAAGCACACCTATGGATGTCTGATTCACCCATGTGGTTGTGTCTTTACTGCTGTTAGTGCTAAAACCAGCAC
>NW_011484107.1:2100-2472 GCF_000754665.1 Bison bison bison | reverse complement strand
AACATATATAATATATATGAGAAGATAAATATAATATATATATCAGAGTATATTAACAAGAATATACACATATATATTCACTATATATGATATATAGCATAAATATATTGTTGAATATATATATATTCTGCTATATATATCATAGAGCATATATGCTCCTAAGTCACTTCAGTCGTGTCTGACTCTGTGCGACCCCGTAGACCGCAGCCCACCAGGCTCCCCCGTCCCTGGGATTCTCCAGGCAAGAACACTGGAGTGGGGTGCCATTGCCTTCTCCAATGCATGAAAGTGAAAAACGAAAGTGAAGTCACTCAGTCGTGTCGGACTGTGTGCCACCCCATGGACTGCCTACCAGGCTCCTCTGTCCATGGG
>NW_011484107.1:1490-1974 GCF_000754665.1 Bison bison bison | reverse complement strand
GAAGATCCCCTGGAGAAGGAAATGGCAACCCACTCCAGTACTCTTGCCTGGAAAATCTCATGGACAGAGGAGCTTGGTGGGCTGCAGTCCATTGGGTCGCAAAGAGTCAGGCATGACTGAGTGACTAACTCAACTCATGTCTAGTTCTTGTATATATATATATTGTCTATGATAAATATATCATATATATATCCAAGCATATATATTCTAATATATATGTTCTTGGAGAAGGCAATGGCAACCCACTCCAGTATTCTGGCATGGAAAATCCCATGGACAGAGGAGCCTGGTGGGCTGCAGTCCGTGGGGTCTCGAAGAGTCGGACACGACTGAAGCTACGAAGCAGCAGCAGCAGCAGCGTATATGTTCGAAGACTTTTGTTGGCAAAGTAATGTCTCTACTTTTGAATATGCTATCTAGATTGATCATAACTTTCCTTCCAAGGAGTAAGCATCTTTTAATTTCATGGCTGCAGTCACCATCT
>NW_011484107.1:0-578 GCF_000754665.1 Bison bison bison | reverse complement strand
CAACAAAGGTCCGTCTAGTCAAGGCTATGGTTTTTTCAGTGGTCATGTATGGATGTGAGAGTTGGACTGTGAAAAAAGCTGAGTGGAGAAGAATTGATGCTTTTGAACTGTGGTGTTGGAGAAGACTTTTGAGAGTCCCTTGGACTGCAAAGAGATCCAACCAGTCCATCTTAAAGGAGGTCAGTGCTGAATATTCATTGGAAGGACTGATGCTGAAGCTGAAGCTCCCATACTTTAGCCACCTGATACAAAGAACTGACTCATTTAAAAAGACCTTGATTCTGGGAAAGATTGAGGGCAGGAGGAGAAGGGGACGACAGAGGATGAGATGGTTGGATGGTATCACCAACTCAATGGACATGAGTTTGAGTAAACTCCAGGAGTAGAGGCCTGGTGTGCTGCGGTCCATGGGGTCGCAAAGAGTCAGACACGACTTCACTTTCACTTCACTTTCACGTATATATATATATGTGTGTGTGTATATACAGCTACATACATACATCACATACTGGCTTCCCAGGCTGCTTGGTGATAAAGAGTCTGCCTGTCAATGACGGAGACCTGGGTTTGATCCCTGC
>NW_011484106.1:16786-17141 GCF_000754665.1 Bison bison bison | reverse complement strand
GAGCATCCTGGGGGCACTCCAGGCACACGCAACTCACAGGACATCCTGCAGTTATCTCAGGAGACACCTCACCTGACATGGCTAGGGATTTAAATTCCAACCCTCACCCCACCAGGTCAAGGACCTTGCCGGGCCAGCCTCTGCTCCCTGCTGAGCCCAAGAGTGCTCTAGGGCAGGATTGGGGTGTTAATCTTGAAGCGAGGCAGCCAGGCGGGCCGGCGTGGGGGTGGGGGGCGGCCTCGGTTCCCAGCCCAGGCTGGCGCCCCCAGAAGCCTAGGCTGCAGACTCACCCTGTCCGTTCCAAAGCCTTCAGGGCTGGGGACTGGATCCAGCCGCCAGCGGGGCCTTCTCTCCC
>NW_011484106.1:11848-13895 GCF_000754665.1 Bison bison bison | reverse complement strand
CCCATGCCTGCCCGCCCCGCCCCACACCCGGGTGTCCTTGCCTGCAGGATAGGAGACAGGTAGCAGGCTGCCCGAAGGGAGGCCCACAGGCGCGGCCGTTGTGCAGGATTCTGACTGGCACGAAGTCCAAGTGACCGCCCTACCCACCCCCTGCCAGCCCGTTCCCAGTCTCCTTCCCGTTCTCATCCCAGGCTGTGACCCCAGCTGTGGGTCAGGGACGGGCATGCCCAGCCAGGCTACCCCCACGTCAAGTAGAAAGAACGGGCCTGCAGAGCAGATGTAGCCCCACCAAGCCCCCTTGGGGTGTGGGGGTGCCCCCAGCCCAGCCCTGCTCTGCAGCGATGGAAAGGCCATGACGCAGATTCTCTGTCCTCCAGTTTCAGCGACACCTGGCGGCAGAGGACCTGCCGTCCCCGACCATCATTTTCCAGGGGTCAGGACCCCAAGACTGCATGGCCTCCAGGGCTCCTGGCCTCTGCAGCTGGAGGGCTGCGTGTCACCGCCTCCGCAGGCTGGTGAGACCCACATTCCCAGCCCTGGCGGTGACTGCAAGTGGCCAGGCGGCAGGTAGAGGGAAACCTCCCCAGGGAAGCCACGCTGAGGTTTATGAGGGAGGGTCATTCCCCCACCCCACCTTTTACAGGACAAAGCCCCCCACGACTGGCAGCCTGTCTGGCATCACCTGGCTTTCCTGAAGGACTCCCAGCCCCAGGCCTGGCCCTGGCTGCCTCTCCATGCTCCTCTGCTGGACTCAGCCGATACAGGACACACTGCCTGGTCTGCTCCACCTCCAGGTGGACACTCCCAGGTCTGTGTTCTTGCCCCGGGAGGTGCCCACGAGGGATGCCTCCCCTGCAGCTGGGACAAGTCCAGAACCCAGGGGGAGCGCATGCCTGGCAGGCCATGGTGAGTCTGAGGGATTTCCCTCCCTGTGCCCAGGAGCCGTTCCCTGCAGCTGCTGACTGGACGGTAACGGTGGAAAACAAGGCAGAGCCGCTGACGGCCTGGACCCAGCCCTGCCTGCAGCCCAGCTCTCTCCCCATCACGGGAGACACAGGTGTCTGGCTCAGTGCCGCTGTCACTCATGCACCGAGGGTGTCGCACTGCTTTCCTCAACACTCAGGGGTCCCAGGGGAGCTGAGCCCTCCCCATTCCCCTAGTGAGGATGGACAGAAGGGAGCACACACTGGGGGTGGGCGTCTGCCTGAGCCCGGGGGCCTCCAGGAGCTGCGGCCTGTCCCCATCTCCCACCCCCCACAGGATTGCCCTGCAGCTGAGCCTGGGACGACGGCTGATAAAGGGCGTCTGTGAGCTGTGCTTGCCGGGTCAATCAGCCAATAAGCCCGACAGTCATTGCTTACACCCCCCCATTCATTGGACCCCCTCGGCCCCTTTTCCAGGAGCCCTCGCCAGGGAGCTCCCGCCACCCGGCAGGCGCCCCAGGCCGTGCTGGGGTCTCCACTGCAGCCTTGGGAGCCCTGGCCCACCCGCCCTACCACTTGGGAGGGCCCTGTCCCCATGACCCTGGTTATCAGAAAGGTCCTCAGAAAGCTCCCCACCCGCCGCCCTCCCCGCTGACATGTCTAGGAGTCCTCTCATTCCCTCGTGTTTTTCTTGTTTTTAATAAGTTTCCCCAAGACCACTCTTACTGATGTGCCCCCCACCCCCCGCCACCAGCTTGGATGAGAAGAAACCACACGATGAGGGAGCTTTGTTTTAAACGCACCTATCAACACTCTTCACACTGAACTTTACATGAAGTTTTCTTTATTCGCATCACACTCATCACAACACGATGAGGGTGGAGAAGCAGCCCCATGGCCACCCCCACTGACACCCCCCACCTCTGGGCGCGTCAGGCCCCGCGTGGCTCCAGTTCCCGCACCTTCTGTCCCCAAGGCCGCACCCCCACCACGCTCCTGGGTGCAGACCAGGGACGATGCTTGGACCACACCCATGGAAGTGAAGGTCGACCCATCCCGTTCCACCACACGGGACCCACCCCCCCGCCTCAACCCAAAGTGGAGGTCAGGAGCCCCAACCCGGC
>NW_011484106.1:2945-10407 GCF_000754665.1 Bison bison bison | reverse complement strand
CCTGGTGTGTGTGTGTGTGTCTGTGTGTGTCTGTGTACCTGGCGTGTGTGTCTCTGTGTGCCTGGGGTGTGTGTGTGTGTGTGTGAGCCTGCTGTGTGTGTGTGTGAGCCTGCTGTGTGTGTGTGTGTGTGTGTGAGCCTGGTGTGTGTGTGTGTGTGTCTGTGTGTGTCTGTGTACCTGGCGTGTGTGTCTCTGTGTGCCTGGGGTGTGTGTGTGTGTGTGTGAGCCTGCTCTGTGTGTGTGTGTGTGTCTGTGTGTCTGTGTGTGTGTGTCTGTGTACCTGGTGTGTGTGTGTGTGTGAGCCTGCTGTGTGTGTGTGTGTGTGTGTGAGCCTGCTCTGTGTGTGTGTCTGTGTACCTGGTGTGTGTGTTTGTGTGAGCCTGCTGTGTGTGTTGTGGTGTGTCTGTGTGCAGCTGCTCACACTCACCCGACCAGTGGGCCTGGGGGCTGAGGGCCGGGCTCCTGGATGCAAAGGCAAGCCAAGGGTACAAGGTGGCCGTGCAAGGGAGGCCGGGTGAGTGAGCACCCACCGTGAGCGTGCCAGGGCTTCTGCCATCCTGACCCAGACCTCGCTGACACCCCAACCAGGGCCTGGACCCCTCGGGGCCGGGAGTGTAGCTGAGAATCTGCAGACACTGGGTTGGATAGAGGGTTCAGAGCCCTTGCCAGGAGCCTGTCCGCAGCCCCACTCAAGGGTCTCTGAGGGCCTTGAAGCCTGGCAGGGGGTGCAGGGGCCTGCAGACGCCAGTGGGTGGTCAGCCGCTCAGGGATCTCCCGGGCCGTTGGGAGGGGCCAGTCTCTGGGCTAGAGGGTGCCACAGAGGGGGTGTCAGACCCCTGCCTCTGCTGGGGAGGGGGGACCTTTGGTGGAAGAGGAGACGCCCCTCCCAGGGAGCTCAGAGGCTCGAGGGGGCCACCTGCTGAGTGCCAGGCTGAGGGGTGGAGCCCCGACTCAGGCGGCAGCCCTGGGGCCATTTCCGTGGGTCCCCCATTCTCCAGAACCACTCGGGGTCCCCCCACCCCTGGGGCCTCCCCGCCCTGAGCCCCCACCGCCATCAGCCGTCCCCTTCACAGCTGCCTCCTTCGGCTTTTGGGAGACAGTCCCGCTCCTGCCCCTGGCTCCTCAGGCGGGCAGCAGCAGGCCTGCAGGAGGGAGGCGGCAGGAGGCAGGTAGACAGGCAGGGAGTCCAGGGTGCGAGGCCCGCACCCCAGAGCCCTCCAAGGCCCTCCCGGTCGTCCTGCTGACCTGATTGTAACATCAGTGCCTGCTGATTATAAACCACGCAGGGAACCAGAGAGGCTTGGAGAGGAGACGGGCAGGGGCAGCGGCTCCGGGCCTCGGGTGTGTGGACCCTGCTGGCCCTGCTCGGACGCCGGGGTGGCTGGCCCCCTACCAGCTGGAGCCTGGGGAGCCTGGTGGGCGGCCGGTGGGGAGCTGGGGGCCAGGCCCATGGTCTGTTTTTGCCCCCCAAGGCCCCTGGGAGGCAGGTGCTGACCCGGCAGAGTCTGTGTGCGGAAGCCTTCCTTGGGCTGCCAGGTAGAGTTAGTCCGAGGGAGAAGGAGGCTGCAGGCTGGGCCTCCCACCAGGAGCTTAGTCCCAGCCAGCCCACCTGGCTGTGGCCCCCGGAGACCCCAGCCCCTGAGTCTCAGCCCCTGGAAGGCTTGCTCTGTGGACTCTGGGGACGAAGGGATGGACGCAGGGCCAGCTTCCACCCGGAGTGGCCGCAGGCAGGAAGGCCAGCCAGGGGACGCTAGGGCGGCTCCCTGCCTGACGGGTGCACCCGAGCACCACTCTGCTGCCAGGCACTGCGCGGCCTCTCGGGGCCTGGAGTGGACCCCAAGCTCAGGGCAGGGACCCCGGCACCTCCCCGCACTCTGGCCGCGCAGCCTGCTCCCAGCGTCCCGGCACCGTCAGACTTTAACGGGAGCTGAGTGGAATGGGCATCGCCGCCTCCAGCCCCCTCCCCAGGCAGTGAGGATGATTCCAAGGGGCAGACACAGCAGCTGGCTTCCAGCGAGGCCGGCCGGGGACTGGACTCAGCTCAGGCAGGGTCCTGCCCTGCAGTCCTACAGCCGCCAGCAGGTGCCCAGGGCGGGACACTCCACGCTCCCCGACTCTGTGGTGTCCACACAGGCCCACACAGGGTCCTGGGCCCTGTTGCTGCGGGCGGGGCCCCCACAAGTGGCCCCCGGAATGCAGAATGTGCTGGGCTGGGCTCTCCCTCTGCCCACAGGACAGAAAGTATCTCTGCCGGCCCTGAAGGACGTGCTTGGCACACAGCGGGCCCGCGATAAGGGGCGTCCTTCAGGGCCACTCACTCCCTCCCTGCATGCACTCCCGGCAGGGCGCTGTCCCTGCAGCTGTCTGCTCAGCTCGGGCAGCTCCCAGCCCCAGAGGCGGCTGCATCAACCCCTGGCGGGTTCCCAGACAGTGCGGCCGTGCCCTCTCCCAGCTGGCCCTGCACCTCAACCCGTGGTTCCCCGGCTTAGTAACTGCCACCCCGAGGCCGGGTTGGGGGCCCTGGCCCCTGAGTGGGTGGTAGCCTCCACCCCCCGGTTCAGCTTCCCGCCATCAGGGAGACACTGAACTCGGTGAAGCTCTCGGGCACAGCAGGCCAAAGGGTGTCTGCCCGCGAGGTCTGTCCACCTGAGAGGATCTGCCCCAGACAGAGCGGACAGCAGTGTCCTCAGACTGGAGAACCACCCCCCCGAGGGCCCTCGAAGAGCAGGGGGTGGGAGGCCCGCGGCCCGAGGTCCATGGGGTGGAGCACACGGGAGCCAGGGGCGTGCGGCCGCGGTGAACACGTGTGGCTGCTCTGATCCTGGCCTTCGCCTGGCCGTCAGGGTTTGTTGCTAAAGCGGTGTCCCCAAACCTGTCAGAGGACAGGGGCCTGGAGGGCTGACAGGAAACCGTCTGGGCCAAGTCCCCGGCGGCTCCCGGGGCTTCCTGGGCTGGGGGTGTCCGGCCCTGAGCCTGACCCAGGCTGTGGGCAGCGTGAGCATGGTGAGTGGCCCCCGTGGCCTGGGGTGCCCATGGGCGGCACCTGTGGGCTCTGGGTCCCTGGGCAGGACCTGCATGTGGGCCAGGCAGGGAGACAAGGGGTTAAGGCTGGGCCCGGAGCCCCCCTGCCTCCACGGCGGGGTTTCAAGGCTGAGTCTGTGTGACTCCTTTGCTGGGAGATAATCCTCTCCCTCCCGGGCAGATTGGGACGCTAGCTGGGCCATGGGAACTTCCCTCCACTCAAGGCCACAGCGCGGGCGGCCTCCCGGGGCACCTTGGCCTTCCTGATCCCCAGCCGGAGGGAGAATGTGGCCCCTTTGTCCGCAGGGCTGACCCGGCAGCCCCCACCCTGGCCACAGGGAGCCCCTCTGAGAACCTGGACCACTGGGCCTGCACACAGGTGTGCACACACCACACACCTGTGCACACAGGGCTGGCCCCGGCAATCGCTGTTGTCCGTAACCCAGAAGCCGGGGTCTCTTTCTCACTGAGGGGCTGGGCCCCCAGGTTTGGGGAAGGATCTGTCACCTTCAGGCCTCCCCCCTCAGCAGCTACAGCCTCTACGGCCATGAGCCTCCCCAGGTCTTCGGCCTCTACAGCCTTGAGCCTCCCCAGGGCCCCGGCCTCTACAGTCCCTGGGCGTCCCCTGGGTCCTTGGCCGCTATGGTCCTTTGAGCCTCCCCCGCATCCCCTGCCTCTTCCACAGGCAGATGCCCCTCCTGAAGTTCAGTGTCCCTGATCCGAGGCCCCTTGGGGTCCCCACAAACACCAAGAGCCCCTTTGTAGAAGCGTGGGGGTCAGTTAGGTGCTGGGGACGCCAGGGGTGGGCACAGAGCCCGAGACGGGTCCCGCCTGCCTCCACCAGGAGTGGCCACCACCGTGCGGAGGAGGACGCAGGCCCAGAGCGCCAGGTGACCAACCTCCTCCTGGCCCCAGGCGTTTCCCAGGGAACCCTCCCCATCACCTGGTGGACAGAGAAGCCCCTGGCCTGGCTGGTCGGGCGGGGGCACAGGGTGGGGGTGCTATCCCCCTGGGAGCTCTCAGTGGAGCGCCCCTTGACTCCTTGTCCCAGACCCAGGTTGGGTCTGGGAGGACCTTGCATCCGAGAAAGGGGCTGGGCTGGGAACACGGCAGGAGTCCTGAGACCCTGCTGCAGGCAGCCTCAGGTCACCGGGAAGAAGGTCCACTGGAGCCCTGAATGCCCAGCCCGGCGGGTCAGAGCCAGGGCCCTTGGGTGGTAGGAACAAAGGGGAGGCCTGGGGGCTGAATATGAGCACGTGTGCACGTGTGTGAGGACCTGTGACCTTGCAGTGGTGAAGGGGGTCCGAGGGGCCAGCAAGGAATGCTTGGTCTCTCCTGGGGTCTGGCCTGGTGGGTGGGCTTTCCTCTGGGTGCCCAGAAAAGGCTCAGCACCCACCAGCCAGCTGCCCAGCGTGGCTGCGTGCGGGGAGCTGGGTGGGCAGCACGGTGCCCCCAGGCTGGGGGGCTGGGGGCCGTTGGTCCAGGTGACTGCCGCTGTGGGGGCGTCCAGACACGCCACCCCCCACCCCTGGCCTTGCGTTGCCCCTGGCCACCTCCTCGGCCTCTGCGTCTGCCCTCTGCCTGGACGGCCACTCAGCTGACTTGAGGGCGGAGTCAGGGGCATTTCACCCCGTGCGGCCTGTTACACTGTGGGAACTGAGATCCCACAGAACATGTGGTGGGGGTAGGGGGGCTGAGCCTGGGGTCCTCTCGCCTCCCCTGGGGTGAGGCCAGGGATGCTCGGGCCCTCTGCGTCCCCACAGCACCCCGCTGGACACCCCGAGGCTCTGCTTTCCCTGAAAGGCGAGAGGTGGATTGTGCCTTCAGCTGCCGCGTTGGCTGGTTCTCTGAGGGAGGGTCTTTCTTTGAACAGGGAGGGACGCGACAGATGTCCAGTGTGTGCGTGACCCAGAAGCAGGACTGCCTCTCAGGTGAGCTTGCCAGAAGCATTGTTTTCACTGTTTCTTGATTGTAGAACACACTGCTCCGATGGGAATTGTCAGCAATGCGGAAGTAACCGTTCTCCCACCCAAGAGCCATCGCTGTGAACTGATGGGCTTCTGCCAGCCAGTTCTCCAGGCAGCTCTCCACCACTTTCGGCAAGTCAGCATGTCGGCAGCGGTGGGCCCCCAGAGGGGGTGGAGCTGCCCCTTGGGGCACCGAGGGCCCGACCCGCCTTGGGACAGCAGCCAGTTGCTGTTCTTTCCTGTCTTTTCTCTGGGTTTTCATTTCTAATCTCCATCAATTGCTGCTGCTGCTGCTACTGCTAAGTCGTTTCAGTCGTGTCCCGACTCTGTGCGACCCCATAGATAGCAGCCCACCAGGCTCCCCCGCCCCTAGGATTCTCCAGGCAAGATTACTGGAGTGGGTTGCCATTTCTTTCTCCAATGCATGAAAGAGAAAAGTGAAAGTGAAGTCGCCCAGTCGTGTCCGACTCTTAGTGACCCCATGGACTGCAGCCTACCAGGCTCCTCTGTCCATGGGATTTTCCAGGCAAGAGTATTGGAGCGGGATGCCATTGAATCCGCACTAATTTACTACCTGAATTTAATCAAAGCTTTGAGCTAAACAGGACTTCCCTGGTGGCTCAGACAGTAAAGAATCTGCCTGCAATGCAGGTGACTCAGGTTTGATCCCTGGATCTAGAAGATCCCTGAAGAAAGGAATGGCAACCCACTCTAGTATCCTCACCTGGAGAATTCCATGGACAGAGCAGCCTGGCGGGCTACAGTCCCTGAGGTTTCAAAGAGTAGGGCTGAGTGACTAACACTTACACTGTTTGAACTAAACAAACTTTATGTTCTGGGTGAACCTCTAGGTCAGTTTTTCAATATACTTTTTATTTGGAGAATAATTACCTTACAATTTGCGATGGTTTCATGCAAGCTGTCACTAGTTCACTTCTCACACATTTTGTGCAGCTAGGGTGTTTTTCCTCTGGAAAGGTGCTTCTCACGTGTCAGAGAACACTCAATACATCCACATCACCAGGCCAGCTGCTGCACCTTGCGGAGCAGAAACGCGGCCTGGCTCGCTCTCAGCCTTGAAGCCCGGAACGGGAAGCCCGGGGTCCACCCCCACCCCACCCTCCAGGACGGCTCCATGGCCCTGTGGTCAAGCACCCGCGCCCCCGCCTTCTGGAGCCCTAGCCGTTGAGGCATCAGCAATGCCCAGGAGCTCGGGCCGCCTCAGAGGCGCTGCAGCCCCGATCTTCGCAGCCTCAGCCTCGCACCCCGCCACCCCCGACGCCTCGTGCGCCGCCCGTGCCGGGCCTCTGCCCCGCTGCGCCGCGTCTGAGCTGCAGCCTCTCGCTTTCTTCACGCCTTTGCTCAGAAGTCAGCCTTGCTGGGCTCCCAAGGGCCCTCCTCCCACACGTCCGCCTGTTCTCATCCCACCTCCCGGCTGTTTCAGGGGCGCGGTCCCTCGCCCCAGGCCCCCCTTCCCGCTGGACTGCGGCGTGCCACGTGGGCAGGGCGGGGCTTCCGGGAAGGTCGCGGCCCCAGCACCGCCCACCCCGTCGGGAGGACCTTCCTCTGTAGCAGCCCCGTGGGCGCCCCCCGCCCCCAGCCGCGTCCACAGCAGCACGTCCAGCTCGCCATGGCCAGCATCTCCCCAGCGTCGGTGGCACTCACTCGAAACCCATCTGGGAAGGAAAGGCCGGATCAGTTGCTTCAGAAATCACGGAAACAGACGTGCCAAGCTGGGGAGGGCATCATGGGGGCAGCGGGGGGAGGCCAGGAGCTCCCACAGGCCTGGAGGCCACTGGCGTTTCTGTCTACACTGCGGGCTCCGTGGTGCAGTCCACACCGCTCACCTGCGTTCAGGTGGGTGGAGGCCTGGAGGGCTTCTGGCTGACACGGGAATTAGCATAGAGCCCTCCAGTCCTCTGCGGCAGGAAGGTCACCAGGGCTCCAGCCCCGCATCATAGCCTCTTGCCATTTTTAAGGAGGGTCAGTTCAGTCGCTCAGTCGTGTCCGACTCTTTGCCACCCCATGAATCGCAGCACGCCAGGCCTCCCTGTCCATCACCAACTCGCGGAGTTCACTCAGACTCAGGAGGGCGTGATTCCTGCCCTGGCCACACGGGGCCGTCCTTGGACCAGCCGGGGGCCTCAGGGGTAGTGAGGGCGTGGCCTCCTCAGCACCTCTACGGCAGCGGCGGCCGCGTTTCGCGGAGGAGACTGGGGAGGCCCAGGGGCAGGCTGCCTCTGCCCACCCTGGGCAGGGGGCGTCCCTGTGGGCCTGCAGGCTGTCATTCACACCTCTGCACCTCCAAGGGTCTCCCCTAAAAATGTTTTAAAATCATGAAATAACGGGTGCAAAAAGATCTGCCAGATGACTCGCCGGGCGCCGGGTGTCCACCCACACCCGTGGAGGCAGACACCTAACAGGCCCTGGTGTCTGCGTCCTGGTTGCGGGAGGGGCAGGGCAGCCTGACTTCA
>NW_011484106.1:199-485 GCF_000754665.1 Bison bison bison | reverse complement strand
TCCCGGCCCCCCCCGGTCAGGGGCCCCGCCTGGCTGCCCCTGCCTCACCGCTTGCTGGGCCAAGCTACTTGGAGGGCGCCCAGGCCTGCACCTTGACGGTCTCCCGCAGGACTGCCAGCACCCGCTCCTTCTCCTCCAGCAGCCGCTGCGGCAGCCCAGGGTCCAGGTGCTGCCAGGGCTCCCCGGCTGGAAAACAAAAAGGCAGGCACGGGCCTTTAGCGGGCGGGCAGGCGGGCCAGTGAGGGCGGTGCAAGGGGTTCAACCCGGAGCCCCCCCTCTGCATGCA
>NW_011484106.1:0-99 GCF_000754665.1 Bison bison bison | reverse complement strand
GAGGACAGGCCAGGAGAGGGAGGGGCTGCCTGAGACCCAAGGAGCCTCCTGGCCGGTTCCCTTTGCAGCCCTGCCCAGCGGCTCAGCCGGGCCCGGCCA
>NW_011484105.1:6369-9143 GCF_000754665.1 Bison bison bison | reverse complement strand
TGAGCAAACCCAAACAGAAATCGTCCATAATTCCTGAAGCCCGGAAAACAGCTGCTCATGACGTGACTCGCAATTGTCATAGAATATGTAGTTGGTTGTGTTTTGTTTTCATTCACTTTTTTTTAATGTCTCTTTCTTTCCGGTAATTTTTCATGTTAATAGTGATCAGTTTTTAAAGTCTTCCTTTATTTTATTGTATTCATTTTTGTGTTGCTGGGTCTTCACTGCTTCCCAAGTTTTTCTCTGGTTGCAGCGAGCACGGCCTGCTCTGTCCTTGCAGTGTGCAGGCTGCTCGTTCCAGTGGCTCCTCCTGTTGCAGAGCTCAGGCTCTGGAGCCCAGGCTCAACAGCTGTGCTGTGAGGACTTAGGCACCCCGAGACCTGTGGGACCTTCTCAGACCAGGGAAGATCAAACCCATGTCTCCTGCACCGGCAGGCGGATTCTTAACCACTGGACCACTGAGAAAACCCAGTGTTCACTCATTTTTATTGAGCTACGGTTGACTTACAGAGTTGGATTAGTTTCTGCTGCACAACAAAGTGAATCAGATATGTATATATATACACGCACGTGCACCCCCACTTTGTAGATTCGTTTTCCATCCAGGTCATCACAGAGGACTGCCTTGCCTCCTCTGTGCTGTATGGTAGCTTCTCATGAGTCGTCTGCTTTATACACAGACCTTACAAGAGCAGCGTGTGTAGGTCAATCTCGATCTTCCAGTTTATCCTCCCCTTCCGGCCCCCTTGGCAACCAGAATTTTGTTTCCTACATCTGTGACTTCATTTCTGTTTTGTAAATCAGTCCCTCTGACCATCTTCTTAGATTCCACATTTAGCCGTATCGAGAGCTGCTTGTCCTTCGCTATCTGACTTCACTCAGGATGACAAGCTCCAGGTCCATCCACGGCTCTGCACATGGCATTGCTTCATGCTTCTTTACGGGTCATCATATTCCCTTGCATGTATGTACCACATCTTCTGTATCCAGTCATCTGTCGGACATTTAAGCTGTTTCCACGCCCCAGCTATTGTAAACAGTGCTGCAATGAACGCTGGAGTTCACGTGTCTCTTTGAATGGTGGTTTTCTCGGGGTGTATGCCCAGTGCTGGGATTGCTGGATCACATCCGGTACGTTAAGCAGCCTTCATGCTCTTCTCCCTCGGGCCTGCACCAGCTGACGTTCCTGCAAGCAATACAAGAGTGCTCCCTTTTTGTCACAGCCTCTCCAGCATCACTCTTCCTAGACATGTGGATCATGGCCTTTCTGACCATTTGGAGGTGTGCTCACTGTAGCTTTGATCTGCATTTCTCTAATACTTAGGGATGTTGAGCATCTTTCCATGTGCCTCTTGCTTACTTGTGTTTTGGGCGCTGTTTGACTTGGTGTATTTTGTGTTCTTTCCAAGAGGCTTGGAAAGCCTTGAGCCTTTGATTGGTGGGTGTGTCTAGGGCCTGGTGGGTCCTTCAGTCTCTCCCAAATCGCTCTGGCTTTTCCTAGCTAGAAGAGGCTGCAAGAGTGCGCCTGCTGCTGCAGGACTCCCCCAGGGTAGGGGTGCAGCCCCCGGCCCCTCCACCTCAAGCTGTATCTGGGAAGTGCTCACTGCTCTACGTGCCTGCAAAGTGGTTCTAGCTAGAAAGGGCTGGCAGGGTTCTGGGGGATATTTTGGCCAGAGGCAATCCTAGGACAGTTGGCCATTTCCCTCCACAGTGCCCTTTCGGGATCATAGGTCATTTAGCCAAGTTATCTTCTTTGGACCCTCCAATCCCAGGACCCTCAGGTGGGATGGGAAGCCAGGGACAATTGTAGTTCCGTCCTCCTTGCTCTAGTGAAGCAGTAAGTGAAAGAAAGGGAAGTCGCTCAGTCCTGTCTGACTCCTTGTGACTCCATGGATTGTAGCCTCCCAGGCTCCCCTACCCATGGGATTTTCTGGGCAAAGCTACGGGAGTGGGTCGCCATTTCCTTCTCCAGAAGTGAAAGCAGTAATTGCTCCACAAAGGGAGACCCTTCAGACGCTCTTCACTTCTCCAGGAGTGGTTTCGGGTCTTATTTCTGCCCTTTAGTGGAGCACTTTTACAAAATAATGAGTGGTCTCTGCCATCTTCTGAAGGAGAACAGTCCGTCGTGTCGCAGGGAAGTCTAGGGTACATGCAGGTGATGTTTGAATCCGCCCTGGTTATACCCTCTTGGTGCTGGAGTTCCCACCTTTGTCCAGGGCAGCCTCTGCTCATGGCCCCAGGTCTTACCGCTCAGGCACAGGAGACCTCACAACTTATTGCATTCTGTGGGGACCGTGTGTTCCAGGCTGATCTGGTGCCTGGCCCGACTCAGGCCTCGGATGGCCCATGTAGCCCAGCAGCCTGATTCTCTTTAAAGCGATGCTGTCTGTCTCAGGACCACAGTGAGGGGTTGCTCGCATCTCTGTTCTGAATAAGATGCTCCCAGATGCACCCAAACATCAGATGAGACCCTGAGGGCTGGCCAGGACACTGTCCAGTCCTCCCAGTAGACGGAGGCCGGACTTGGATTGCAACCAGCCCAAGCCTCACTACAGGTGCCCATTTGAAGCCGGGAGAACCCCGGGGAACTGGGGGTGAGCCCCTGGAGCCCCAGTTAGGGTCAGATGGAAGATGTTCACGGCAAATCCATTCCAGCCCTGTCCGTGGGGGAATGGGGACGCCCCTGCCCTCAGCCTGTACTCTCACCACGGGGTCAGGCTGCTGCCAACTCCACAGAGAAGAGAAGCGGCTTTCTCCTCCGGGGCACTTCGCTC
>NW_011484105.1:2759-4203 GCF_000754665.1 Bison bison bison | reverse complement strand
AAGGCAGACGGCAGCACCATCACCCACAACGTGGAGACCACCCGGGCCTCCAAACAGAGCAACAGCAAGTACGCGGCCAGCAGCTACCTGAGCCTGACGGGCAGCGACTGGAAATCGAAAGGCAGTTACAGCTGCGAGGTCACGCACGACGGGAGCACCGTGACGAAGACAGTGAAGCCTCAGAGTGTTCTTAGGGCCCTGGGCCCCCACCCCGGAAAGTTCTACCCTCCCACCCTGGTTCCCCCTAGCCCTTCCTCCTGCACACAATCAGCTCTTAATAAAATGTCCTCATTGTCATTCAGAAATGAATGCTCTCTGCTCATTTTTGTTGATACATTTGGTGCCCTGAGCTCAGTTATCTTCAAAGGAAACAAATCCTCTTAGCCTTTGGGAATCAGGAGAGAGGGTGGAAGCTTGGGGGTTTGGGGAGGGATGATTTCACTGTCATCCAGAATCCCCCAGAGAACATTCTGGAACAGGGGATGGGGCCACTGCAGGAGTGGAAGTCTGTCCACCCTCCCCATCAGCCGCCATGCTTCCTCCTCTGTGTGGACCGTGTCCAGCTCTGATGGTCACGGCAACACACTCTGGTTGCCACGGGCCCAGGGCAGTATCTCGGCTCCCTCCACTGGGTGCTCAGCAATCACATCTGGAAGCTGCTCCTGCTCAAGCGGCCCTCTGTCCACTTAGATGATGACCCCCCTGAAGTCATGCGTGTTTTGGCTGAAACCCCACCCTGGTGATTCCCAGTCGTCACAGCCAAAACTCCCCCCGACTCGACCTTTCCAAGGCCACTACACTCTGCCCCTCCCCCAGGCCTCCCCCTCACATTCTTCAGGGGACCGGCAAGCCCCCAACCCTGGTCACTCATCTCACAGTTCCCCCAGGTCACCCTCCTCCCACTTGCATGTCAGGAGGGTCCCAGCTGACTTCGAGGTCTCTGACCAGCCCAGCTCTGCTCTGCGACCCCTTAGAACTCAGCCCACCACGGAGCCCAGCACCATCTCAGGTCCAAGTGCCCGTTTTGGTTGATGTGTTCCGTGAGCTCAAGCCCAGAATCAGGTTTGGGAGGTCGTGGCATGTTCATCTCTGACGTTGGGTGCTTTCTTAGGAGCTCAGAATGGGAGCTGAGACACGGATAGGCTGTGCTAGGCACTCCCACGGGACCACACATGAGCACCGTTAGACACACACACACACACACACACACACACACACACGGGTCACTGCAAACACGGCCATGTTGGTTGGACGCATCTCTAGGACCAGATGCGCTTCCAGAATCCGCCGTGGCCTCACTCTGCGGAGACCACAGCTCCATCCCCTCCGGGCTGAAAACCGTCTCCTCACCCTCCCACCGGGGTGACCCCCAAAGCTGCTCACGAGGAGCCCCCACCTCCTCCAGGAGAAGTTCCCTGGGACCCGGTGTGACACCCAGCCGTCC
>NW_011484105.1:0-153 GCF_000754665.1 Bison bison bison | reverse complement strand
GCTGCAGTCACCAGCCACAGTGATTTTGGAGCCCGCCCTAAAAAAAAAAAAATCTATCACTGCTTCCACTTTTTCCCCTTCTATTTGCCATCAAGTGATGGGACCGGATGCCATGATCTTAGATTTTTGAATGTTAAGCTTTAAGCCAGCTTT
>NW_011484104.1:16703-17609 GCF_000754665.1 Bison bison bison | reverse complement strand
AAACAGTTATGATACTATAAAGGGTGCTTTTGTTTTTTACTCATAAACCCTTTACTGATGAATTGTTAGTGATAAGGAATTATGCCTTGCCTTGGAAGCTACTTCTGCAGCCGATAATCCATCTAAGGAACGTTATTTTGCTGATTGGTGCATTATTTCCTCAGGTAGTGTTAGATGAAAAAATGCTTTTAAAGGTTTTTCTTTTTTTCCATTATTATTTCACGTTCAATCATATTGCTTTGGGAATATATTTCACAAAAGGGTAGTTGATATTCAGAATCTCATTCATGCATATAAGAATTCTTATTCCTAGCTGGGCAAAAAGGAAAATCATTTGTATAGATTTCGCTTATTAGTGTCATATACCTGGCACTAGGTCTATGACAGAGAGGTTATATATACAGTCTCTTCTTGGATTCAAATTCTAGCACTGACTAGCTATATGACATTAGAAAAGTTACTTATCTTCTCATGACATTTTTCTCATCTATACAATCGGGATAAGAATAGTACCTGCCTCATAGGCTTGTTTTAAGCAGTCAATACATGTTAGCATTATATAGTACTATGGTATTTTCTAAGTCAATCCTTAAAATTCAATAGATTAAATAAGAAAAGATTTATTTCTCATCAGATTAGATCACCTCTGTGTTATGGCTGTTGTATCATATTACTTTCCCTGTTTTGTTTTTCAGGTAGGATACTCTGACTTTACATTTATTTGGAATAATATAAAAGTATTCATATTGCAAACAAAGCTAATTGATCTCTAAAATATGCAAGCGGCTTATGCAGCTCTGCTGCTAAGTCACTTCAGTCGTGTCTGACTCTGTGTGACCCCATAGACGGAAGCCCACCAGGCTCCCCCGTCCCTGGGATTCTCCAGGCAAGAACACTGGAGTGGGT
>NW_011484104.1:13066-14150 GCF_000754665.1 Bison bison bison | reverse complement strand
GATCTCCTTGCAGTCCAAGGGACTCTCAAGAGTCTTCTCCAACACCACAGTTCAAAAGCATCAATTCTTTGATACTCAGCTTTCTTCACAGTCCAACTCTCACATCCATACGTGACCACAGGAAAAACCATAGCCTTGACTAGCCGGACCTTTGTTGGCAAAGTAATGTCTCTGCTTTTGAATATGCTATCTAGGTTGGACATAACTTTCCTTCCAAGGAGTAAGCGTCTTTTAATTTCATGGCTGCAGTCACCACTGCAGTGATTTTTATAACTCCCACTGTACCTTTTACCTGGGGAACATCTGATGAACAGAATTACTAGCAGAAGCACTGGCAATATTTTTTCTCTCTCTCTCATCCCTCAATTGTCCTGAATGTACATATTTGAATTAGTATGAGTTAAATGCATGTTTTTTTATGCTCCAACAGTATAAGGACAAATACACATAGCATGGAAGAGATGTACACAGTGCTGAGGGATTGTACTGCCCCAGCTTCATAAGTGAAAGTGAAAGCAAAAGCGAAAGTGAAGTTGTTCAGTCATGTCCAACTCTTTGTGACCCTATGGACTGCAGACCACCAGGCTCCTCCATCCATGGGATTTTCTAGGCAAGAGTACAGGAATGGATTGCCATTTCCTTCTCCAACCCCAGCTTAATAGTCATTTAATTTGCTTTCTACACGTGAAGGTCTGTATTTACTACTAAATCTGTCTATTGGGTGAAGTGGTAAGCTCTGAAATGTAAATAGCATTTTCCCCTTCATCACAGCCCCGCTAAGTTCTAGTGCAGGCCAGAAAGAGACCCTAAATCTCTTTCTGGGAAGCCCAGAAAAGGCTGGACTAGCCCAGTTCCACTCCATTGAAGAGAATCCCCTCCTCCTTGCATTAAAATGATTAATTTGGGCATTTCTTAAACTATGCCAGGGACAGATAGTGAATGACAGAAACTATCCTTACCAATCTGTACACTTAACTGAATCATGTATATGAGAAACAGGTATGGAGTTTGTCTTAGGCATTGCAATTAATCTCCCTAAAATCTTGATAGAGATATATGGAGCAGCGATCCTTCAGCACACTAG
>NW_011484104.1:10882-12966 GCF_000754665.1 Bison bison bison | reverse complement strand
CAGCACACTAGCCTTGATCTATTTCCTTTCTGAAATATTGATATAACAAACAAATGATGATACTTGATTCTTTAGTTTAACTAGTTTCAGTTAATTACTATAAATGCCATCTGAAAGTTCATGTTAAGTTTGCAAATTCAGATGATGGGTATATGGATGTTCCCCATGCAATTCTTTCAACTTATCTTTCACTTTTCATAATAAAATACTGAGAAGAAAAGTACTCAAAGATTGGGCTTTTGAAAATAGGTCTTTTCATATATTCATTCCATAATCTTTTGTAGACTACTTACTACATGTACTTGGATAGGTACTATGGGCAAACTTGAATTCAACATGGTACCTGCCTTTAAGAATTGTATCACTTATTTACTGCTACAACAATGCTTCCTAGACAACTTGGTGTCATGCAACCACAGGCATTTATTTTCACATTCATGGGTATACAGGTTGATTGCTAAGTGGGTAATCTCTCTTCACTGTTTCAAACTGCAAGTTCTGCTAGATATTGTTCCTTGCCCCATTTTACTTAACATGTGTTCATTCTGAGACCCAGTCTCTTCTCATTATTATGGCAGAACTGCAAGAGTGTAAGCCCTATCAAAGATGTAGATTACATGCCTGTTTATATCACCTCTACTAAAACATACTGACCAAAATGAGTCACATGGTTGAGCCCAAAGTCAAAGAGAAAGTAAACTCTGTCTTTAGTGGCAGAAATTACAATGTCAACAGGGAAAAAGACATGATACAAGGAGAAAAGTGGTGACCAAACCTAAGTCTACACCAAGAACTTTGGAGCTTAGATCTGGACAAAGCAGACAAAATATTGCACTTCTGGCAAATTGCTCCATTTGTTCAAAGGATAAATAAATATGACTGGGTACTAATCTGTGGGTCCATTTTCCATACTCAGTGGTTCTAACCTTAGATCCTTTCAGGGCTGCATAGATTAGCCTACCTTATTATCAGACTACATCATAACAAAGAATAAAAACAACACAAGAAGCCCTTGTTATTATTTCTAAGATCCTTTTCTAGATATATGCAAACAGTGATAATTAATGTCTATCGCTCTTCCCTCAGGGGCTTCCCTCGTGGCTCAGATGATAAAGAATCCACCTGCATGCAGGAGAACTGGGTTCAATCCCTGGGTTGGGAAGATCCCCTGGAGAAGAGAATGGCAACCCACTCCACTATTCTTGCCTGAACAATTCCATGGACAAAGGAGCCTGGCAGACCCCAGTCCATGGGGTTGCAAAGAGTCAGACACGACTGAGCAACTAACACTAACACTTCCCCTTCCCTCTAGGAAGGCTCAATATAGTGAAATATGCATGCTAAGTCACTTTAATCATGTCCGACTCTGTGTGACCCTATGGACTATAGCCTGCCAGGCTCCTCTGTCCGTGGAATTCTCCAGGAAGAATACTTGAGTGGGTTGCCATGCCTTCCTCCAGGGGATCTTCCCAATCCAGGGATTGAACAAGTGTCTCTTATGTCTCCTGCATTGGCAGGTGGATTCTTTACCACTAGCACCACCTGGGAAGCCCTATAGTAAAATAAAGGACATTTTTTTTTTATATCAATTACTTCTTTAGCAGTATACCTGTGGGTCTTAAATGACAGACTTTATATAATTGCTGAACAATGGGAATAAGCTGAATTTTTTGAGCTTTAATGAAGGGTTTACATCTATTTAAAATTAAACCCTTGTTGTATAGATAAACACTGAATGAAATCAACTGTAACATTTTATAATTAAGAATAATGCAGCAGTGTGAGATCATTATTGCAAAACTTTAAAAATGTATTTATTTCCCATTAGTTGCAGCATAATGATCCAACTCCTTAAATGAAAAAGAAAATAAACTTCTTGAATCAAACTTTGTGATAGAGACCCAGCATGTGTTATTAATTTAAACTGTTTTTCTCAATGATTTTATTTTATGATATAACCAATCATTGGATTGTAAATGTAGAAAATGTTTCATTTGGCTCCTAAATAAAGGATAATGAAAGTCATTAAATGTTTACTAAAACAAATTGCTATTAAGATAAAGTATATAAATAAGTCACCAACC
>NW_011484104.1:9072-10782 GCF_000754665.1 Bison bison bison | reverse complement strand
AGAGAGAGAGGAAAATATGTGTATATTTAGATTTCTCTCTCTCACTTTTGCACTCTCTCTATATACACGTGAACCGTGTGAAATTTGCAATGATTGATATTTATACAATTAATTTACTGCCCCTAAATCATATACAGATTAACCTATTCTTATGTCCTTATGTTTAAATCATATTTAAATATACATTTATAAATAAATAATATCTATTATTATATCTTTAAATGCAAGTTTACAGGAAAAAGCCTGTAAACAGGCTTTTTAACAGGCTTATAACAGGAGTTATAAGCCTATGGAAATCAGAATGCAGAAAACTAAAATGCCTGACAATTTAAAGGATTGTTGAGGCTGTAGAGTAACTGGAACCTTCGTATCCTGCCAGTGGGAGTTTACTTTGGCATAACTGCTTTGCAAATCTCCTTGGCAGTAGCTTCTAAATCTGAACACAGGTACACTCTGTGACACAGGAACTCAGCTACTAAGTATATAACTCTAATGTTTGTAGGTACATCCATCAAAAGATGTATACAAAGGCATTCAGAGAAGTATTATTCATATGATCTCCAAATTGGAAGCAATCTAAATGCATATCAACTCTAGAGAATAAACAAAATGAGGAATATTCACAACTGAACTCTATATGGCAATGAGAAGGATTAAATTACTGCCATGTTCCATAACACAGATGAGCATCAACATAATATTCAACAAAAGAAGCCAAGCAAAAGACATGGAAGCAACCTATGTGTTGATTGACAGAGGAATGGATAAAGAAGATGTGGTACATATATACAAAAAATATTACTAGCCATTAAAAAGAATGAAATAATGCCATCTGTGGCAACATGGATGGACCTAGAGATAGTAATGCTGAGTGAAGTTAGAAAAGGAAAAATATTGTATTACATCCCTTATATGTGGAATCTAAAAAGAAATGGTACAAATGAACTTATTTACAAAATAGACTTAGAGAACAAACTTATGGTTGCTGGGGGGAAGGATGGTGGGAAGGATAGGCGGAAGGGATAGGGAGTTTGGGATGGACATGTACACACCACTATATTTACAATGGATAACCAACAAGGACCTACTGTATAGCACATAGAACCCTGGTCAATGTTATGTGACAAGATGGGGGGGAAATCTGGGGGAGAATGGATACAGGTATATGTATAGCTGAGTCCCTTTGCTGTCCACCTGAAAATATCACAACATTGTTAACTTACTATACTCCAATATAAAAAAAAGTTTTTAAAAATAACTGGGCAGAGTATACAGCATATAATTACATTTATATAAAGTCCAAGACAAGGCGACACTAATATAAGTGTTAGAAATCAGGATGGTTACTTCATGATGGTACTTAGTGGAAGTGAGCATGAGTGGGGCCTCAAAGGTATTGGTAATGCTATATTTTTTTATCAGATTGGTGGGTATATGTAGGTATTTACTCTCTGAAAATGTACCATGCTGTTCCATTAAGTTTTGGGCACTTTTCTGCACATCTTACATTTTCAATAGCATACTGAAGTATAATTGATGTACAAACTACACATACTTCATGTGTATAATTCAATACACACAAGTCTGGACATAGGGAAATACTTGTTTGGAAGAAAAGCCATGACCAACCTAGACAGCATATTAAAAAGCAGAGACGTTACTTTGCCAACAAAGGTCCGTCTAGTCAAAACTACTGTTTTTCCAGTAGTT
>NW_011484104.1:7497-8872 GCF_000754665.1 Bison bison bison | reverse complement strand
AGTTTGGTGATGGACAGGGAAGGCTGGTGTGCTGCAGTCCATGGGGCTGCAAAGAGTCAGACACGACTGAGTGACAGAACTGAACTGAACTGAAACACTTGTGATACCATCACCAGTCAAGGTAATAGACCTATGTAACACCTCCCAATGTTTTCTTGTGTCTTTTTTTTTGAATGTTATATTTTTGTAAAAGACTTACTTTCAGAAAAGTACATCTGCTTTCTCAATATGATGACTTCCTGCCATCCTTCTTTTTCACAATTTCTGAAAGAGTTGCTTAATGACTCTGACACAGTCTTACAACTTCCCATTATTTTTCATACTTCAAATCATGAAGGAAGTATTGTAATCTTTTCGGGTCTGTCATCCAGTTCACTTACTATTAATTCCTTTTTGGGGCTCAGAGAGAAGACCTTAGGGAATTTATAGAGCCTTTTCTCATTCTTGTATCTGCTAAAAAAAACTTTATGTCACAAACCTTGATTATTGATTCCCTCCATGACATTTAAAATTATGTATTTCACAGGAACTTTGTCTGCTACCACCTTTCTGCCCAAAGTAATTTATAGCAGCCATGGACATTTTGAAATTAGATTGAAGACCTTCTGTTGCAAACCACATGCTTCTTGAAACAGATGGAATTTTCAGTAGTGTGAGGTTATTCCTAATCCTGGCAATATTACCAAACAACAAGGAAAGGCTTAATGGGTTGACCTATTAAGTCCATTTTTCAAATCAAAGGTGAAGTTTTTTTTTTTGGGAAATCAAGGTTATGTCTGTCTCCAGGCATGCATTAAGCAATTAACATGAGTTCTAGAGGAATGGAAGGCCTCTGAAGGTAAGCACAGGGCATACTCATTCACTTGGAAAGCCCTTTAACAAAGGAATTGCTTCCTCATGAGCAGTATTAAAGCAACCTCCCATTACTAAAGCATATTAAGCTACCTTGTGGGCATTTTGCCAAATCTTTAAGTTGTATTACAGGCTTTCTGTACAAAATATGTTTTTCTCTGAAACAGTTCAAACACTCTCCTCTCTCTTTTTTTCCCCACTATTCCTTACAGACACCATCAAAGTTACCTAACTTCAAACATTAACTACTTCTATAGCTCTTGTGAAGTTTCACACAGGGAGCTATTGACAAGCAAGACATCTGATGATGAAGCAGAGTTCTTTTGTGACTAGAAGAGATGAAATCCCTGTACAATGCAGAAAACTTGCCACAACTGTTCTTTTTGTCTTATACTAAAGTATAGTTTTTAGAATAAAGAACACCTACTGCAAAGAGATCCAACTAGTCCATTCTGAAGGAGATCAGCCCTGGGATTTCTTTGGAAGGAATGATGCTAAAGCTGAAACTCCAGTACTTTGGCCA
>NW_011484104.1:3118-6782 GCF_000754665.1 Bison bison bison | reverse complement strand
CAGCTATGAGCATGCAGAGGAGGGCTATATACTAGGGGATGGCAAAGCACCAATGTTGACAGCACCTTCACCACTGAATATCTTGTTGGCATTAAGCCACACCTCCAGTCTGGATGTCGAACTTGCATGCGAAGGAAATATACTTCCATTCACTTTTACTCATTGTATGCTTTTATCTTTGTTATTGAAGCTACTATTTACCAGATAGGGTTATTGATTAATAATTTTTAGTATGCTTTCAACTTATTAAAAGAATGTGAAACAAATATTTGATGATTTCTAAAATAAAAATATTTTATATTTCCATAGGATATTTCTTTTATCAGGACCTTTCTCCATATTTTATTATATGAGAGTCAAAAGAATCCTGTGGTGGCAGTTAAGATGATTCATTATGCCTATTTCACTAAAAAGGAGACAACAACATTGGCAACTGGATCTTGATCTTTCCAAATTATCTCAGGAAACTATACAACTTCAGAGGAAATATGGTTTGCTTACTATATATTAAAGTCAACTCACAATACCATATTGAATGAAAATTCACAACTTTAAGAAGGTGACTTAGTCTTTTGGAGAATTTAATAAATATGGCTTCTTTTTTTTTTACTGCATTCATTAACCACTAATTTATCTCTTTAATGAAATAAGAAGATAATTTTTCAATTAAATGCATTTTCAAGTTAAATGTTTGAAATATCAAGAAATTTTATATTTACTACTGAATTCTATTTATAAATGTAGCAAATTTGAAAATACATAGATGTTAAAAATTACTTTGTTTATTGTAAAATTGAGTAACAGAGGAAAGAAGAATATGACAATTATGTGTAAGTCCAAGACTCAGAGTTAACTACTGTTAATATATGTGTATACTTTTTTAATGAAAATAAACAATATTGTTTTAAGCATTTTCACTTGATGATAATAGGTGACATTCATGATCCCTACTAGGGCCAGGCAGTAGACTACAAATATTCTACCAATTATCTTAAATATAATATTCAGTAGAAGCCTGTAGATAAGTGCTATAATTATCACTATCTTTACATAATGAGCAACTGAGACTTGGGTATGCTAACCAACTGATGCCTCATAATGAAGATTGAAAGTAGTAAGTGATGTCACAGATTGTCTGTATTCAAAACTTGCACTCCAAACATTTTGCTATTATTTGAGGATCAAGAAACACAAGGCAGCAATGTATTCCATCTTATGGGTCACAACGAGATCAGAGAAGCACCACAGATGTCCCAATCAATCTTTTACTTTTGGATATATAACTTGTTTCCTAATATTAACAGCATGTATTTGTTATTAAATCTTTGTACCTTGACATATTCATATGACTTTATTTTAGTAATTTTATAGAACTAGAGTTGCTGATCAGGACCTGTTTTAAGGATTTTGAATATATTGACAATTGGAGCTTAGGAGTTTGCCCTAATTTCCTCACAATATGTGGGAATAACCAAGTATTCTTTGTGGAGACAAGATTTGGTATTAACATTGTTTTCTATATGTTTGACAGTTTTGAGAAATGATTTATTTTTTATGTATGGATTTTTATAACTATTAATGTACAGTTTTAAAATATGCTTATTGATGATTTCTGCTTTATTTCTACTGATTTGCACACTTATACATTTTTATCAGATTTACATACTTTAAACACTTTTCTTATGTTATAGACCTTAACACACTGTGTGAAATAAATATCTCAAATACTTCTGATCACACTGCTAATAACCTTCAACTCTTTTGCAAGTGTATTTTCAGATGTACACATTCTTATGTTTCTGTAACCAAATGTATGAAGTAAATTCATTTGTTATTTTGGCCTCAGAAATCACCTATCTTTCCAGTACCTTTGATGACTAAATCTGCAGTTTCAATACCTTTGCTGTGGTATAACTTAGCATACAACAAACACGACATATTTAAATTATAAAATTTGAATGAGTTTTGATATAAGTATATGCCTATAAAACCATCACCATAAATAAGATAATGAACATCACCTCTAAAAGTTACTTAATGTTTCTTTGTACTTCCTCCCTTCTGCCCCTCACTTCCTATGCCCTCATTGCCAGGCAAGTACTGATCTGCTTTCTGTCATTGTAGATAAGTTTGCCTTTTCCAGAATTTTTCTATAAATGGAATCAGAGTACTATTTTTGGTCTACTTCTTCTAACTCATCATAAATATTTTGAAAATCATCAACATATCTGAATGTTTACTGCTTTTTATTGTTGAGTAGTATTCTATTGGGTGATACGTCCCAATTTGTTTATTCACTCACCTAGTAAAGGAGATTTGGATTATTTCCAGTCTGAGGGTGATACAGTTAAAAGCTGTTATGAACATTAATGTTTAAGTCTTTATATGTATATTTAATTTCTCTTCTAGAAGTGGAATGGTTGGATCATATGGTATGTGTATTTGTAACTTTCTATAAACCTTCCAAACAGTTTTCCTACGTGGTTGTACTGTTTTATGCTCCTATCAGCAGTCAATTCAAGTTCCAGTAGTTCCAGTCCAGAGGTAAGATGACAGAGTAGAAGGACATGAGCTCACCTCTTCTTATGCAAACACCAAAATAACAACTACCTTCTAAATAACCAGTGACAAAAATAAAACAAAATGCTAGAACCTACCAAAAATCATAGCCTACATCCAAAGACAAAGAAGTCACAATGAGATGGAAGGAGGGATGCAATCGTGATAAACTTAAGTCCCATATAGGCCAGGTAAAAAGTAAAACTGTTAGTTGCTCAGTTATGCCCAACCCTTTGTGACTCCATGGACTGTAGCCCACTAGGCTCCTCTGTCCATAGAGCTCTCCAGGCAAGAATATTGGAGTGGGCTGCCATTTCCTTCTCCCTTCTCAGGGGATCCTCATGATCTAGGGATCAAACCCAGGTCTCCTGCATTGCAGGCAGATTTTTTTTTTTTTTTTTTAACCACTGAGCCACCTAGGGAGCCCACGTGCCTGGTAGGCAACCCACAAACTAGAAAATGATTATACCACAGAGGTTCCCCCACAGCAGTGAAAGTTCTGAACCCCACGTCAGGCTCCCCAGCCTGGGGGGGTCTGGCAATGGGAGGAGGAATACCCGGAGAATATGGCTCTGAAGGCCAATGGAGTTTCACTACAGGAATTCCACTCTTGAAGGGAGCACACAGGGTCTGGTGTGCACTGGGACCCAGAGGTGAAAGCAATAACCTCATAAGAGACTGGGCCAAACTTATCTGCAGGTATCAGAAGGTCTCCTGTGGAGGGAGGGGATGGGTGTGGCTCATTATGTGGACTAGGACACTGGCAGAAGCAGCTCTGGGGAGTACTCACTGGCAAAAATAAATGAAATAGAGATGAAGAACAGAATAGAAAAAAGATCAATGAAACTAAAATTTAATTCTTTGAAAATATAACCAAAATTGATAAGCCTTTAGCCAGACTCATCAAGAAAAAGAGGGAGAGAGCTCAAATCAATAAAATCGGAAATGGAAAAGGAGAAGTTACAACAGACACCAGAGAAATACAAAGGATCATAAGAGACTACTACAAGCAACTATATGCCAATAAAATGGACAATTTAGAAGAAATGGACAAATTCTTAGAAAAGCACAATCTCCCAAGAATGAACCAGAAGAAATAGAAAAT
>NW_011484104.1:698-1308 GCF_000754665.1 Bison bison bison | reverse complement strand
TGGGGGGAGGGATGGGAGGGAGGCTCAAGAGAGGGGATTTAGGTATACATATAGCTGATTCACTTTGTTGTACAACAGAAACTAATACTGTAAGTATATTCCAATAATAAAATATACGTCTTGAAAAGCTCAAATGCATTCTGATTCATACTAACTTCTTTGTTTTGTGACACTGACATTTTGTCTTATAATATTATGTGTGCTAATCTCCTGTGCTAATCTCCTGAGACTTACTGCTTTAATAAATTGCCAACCAACTGGGAAAAAAGAGAACTACTATAGTTCATCAATAAATTCAGTAAAGCTGCAGGATACAAAATTAATACAAAGAAATCTGTTGCATTTCCATACACTAACAATGAAACATGAGAAAGAGAAATTAAAGAAACAATCCCATTAACCACTGCATCAAAAAGAATAAACTACCTAGAAATAAACCTACTTAATGAGGCAAAGACCTGGTCTCCCAAAACACAAATAGCACAATACTCATATCAGATAAAATAGACTTTAAAACAAAGGCTGTGAAAAGAGACAAAGAAGGACAATACATAATGATCAAAGGATCAATTCAAGAAGAAGATATAACAATTATAAATATATATGCACC
>NW_011484104.1:0-533 GCF_000754665.1 Bison bison bison | reverse complement strand
GTATGAAAGGGGAAATTAACAATAACACAATAATAGTGGGAGACTTTAATACCCCACTTACATCTATGGATAGAAAAACTAAACAGAAAATTAACAAGTAAACACAAACTTTAAATGATACAATAGACCAGTTAGACCTAATTGATATCTATAGGACATTTCACCCCAAGACAATGAATTTCACCTTTTTTCTCAAGTGTGCATGGAACCTTCTCCAGGATAGATCACATCCCGGGCCATAAATCTAGCCTTGGTAAATTCAAAAAAAATTGAAATCATTCCAAGCATCTTTTCTGACCACAATACAGTAAGATTAGATGTCAATTACAGGAGAAAAACTATTAAAAAATTCCAACATATGGAGGCTGAACAACACGCTTCTGAATAACCAATAAATCACAGAAGAAATCAAAAAAGAAATCAAAATATGCACATAAATGAATGAAAATGAAAACACAACAACCCAAAACCTATGGGACACTGTAAAAGCAGTGCTAAGGGGTAGGTTCATAGCAATACAGGCTTACCTCAAG
>NW_011484103.1:34437-36084 GCF_000754665.1 Bison bison bison | reverse complement strand
ACTTTATATATTGTTATAAATACGTAATATAAATATATTTGCCTAACTACAGTTTGCCTAATTAGGTATGGGTATAAATAAAACATAATAAAGGTATGCCTAATTCTATTTATAGATCTATACTTACTTAATTTGTATATAAATCAATATATGTATTATATATATACTGTATAATTAAATGTATATTGCAGTAATATAATGTGTGTGGCTGATATTAATTGGTATGGATTGATGTGCTGTGATATATGTTCTGTATGCTGTATAATTATATATGTGTGACATGTATTATTACAGTACATTGGTTTGTGTTGGTTGGTATTGGCTGTGTGCGTGTTGTATTGCTGTAATATATATGAATTAATATATTAATTATAAGATTAATTCAAGTATATTGATTTATATATATTGTATGTCAATAAGTTTATACTTGTTGCCATATATAAATACATTTTGCATTTAGGTATATCTGTATACTAAAATGAGATAAGGAGGTTATACATTTATTATTTAAATTTATACGGAGACCTAAACTAAACATTAGACCTAAATTAACATATCTCTAAATTTATGTTGTTAAAATGTAAATTTTAAAAAATTTTTAAAAATTAAATTGACAACTGCTTGACAATTCCTTTGCCATAAAACCCCCCCATAGGTGTAACTGGGATAACCAGACAAAAATTGGTTTTATAACAAAACGGCCCCCTAGAGTGGGTCCATCTTCCCGCTCAAACTAAAAATGTAGTGGCTTCTTATCCGGGATTGATAGCTACTTTGATATTAAAGGAAAAAAGCGGAACATTGAATTATTTGGTAAAGAGCCATCAGAAATTGTAATTCCATATAATAAGGAACAACTTGTTGCTCTTCTAATGTTTGATAAAAATTGGCAGATTGCTATAGGAAACTATTTTGGTCAAAATTTTGCATCATTTACCCTCACATGTTTTGCTGAATTTTATATCCAGACATCCAGTTATTTTTCCTGTCAGATGTAAACAATCTCCTAGTCCAAATGCTCAGATAGCCTTTACTGACGGGTCAGCAAATGGTAAAGCCTCCATAGTTACTAAAAATCACCAAAAAGTTTTAGAAACACAGAAAACTTCGGCTTAAAGCGCTGAAATAACAACAGTCATAAAGGCTTTTGCTATGTTTGCAGATGAGGAATTTAACCTTTATTCTGATTCTCAGTATATTGTCAGGTTGTTTCCACACATTGAAACTGCGGTTTTGCCTGAAAGTAAAACTACCATATTTCATTTGTTAAGTAAATTACAGCAACAAATTTGGAAGACAAATAAAATATTTTTCATTGGAAACATTCGGGCTCATTCCGGATTGCCCGGCCTTTAAAATGCCTTTAATGATTTGGCTAACTTGTTAACCAGAAATACAGTGGCTTCTGTGATTGAGGAGGCCAGAGCCTCTCACTCACTTCATCAATACGCTACTGCTTTAAGATATCAATTCCAAATTCCCAGAGAGACTGCTCGAGAAATTGTGCGTTCTTGCTTATATTGCCCCACTGTTTATAATAGTCTACCTATGGGAGTTAATCCTCGCGGTCTCAAACCTAACGTACTCTGGCAAATGGATCTAACTCATGTCTCTTCATTTGGAAAACTGTCCTTTGTTCTTTAACTG
>NW_011484103.1:32105-34337 GCF_000754665.1 Bison bison bison | reverse complement strand
AGCCTCTCACTCACTTCATCAATACGCTACTGCTTTAAGATATCAATTCCAAATTCCCAGAGAGACTGCTCGAGAAATTGTGCGTTCTTGCTTATATTGCCCCACTGTTTATAATAGTCTACCTATGGGAGTTAATACTCGCGGTCTCAAACCTAACGTACTCTGGCAAATGGATCTAACTCATGTCTCTTCATTTGGAAAACTGTCCTTTGTTCTTTAACTGTAGACACCTTTTCTCATGTTATTATTGCAACTGCTCGTACAGGGGAAGCAGTTAAAGATGTAATACAACATCTCTTTACTTGTTTTTCATATTTGGGCCTACCAAAAGCTTTGAAAACTGACAATGCTCCTGCTTATACTTCTAAGTCTTTTCAGGAAACATAATACAGGCATCTCTTATAATCCCCAGGGACAGGCCATTGTTGAAAGAGCGCATCAAACATTAAAAATCCAAATTCAAAAACTAAAAGAAGGGGAGTTTAAGTATAGTTCTCCCCATCAAATCTTGCAACATGCTCTTTTTGTAATAAATATTTGCTCTTTTTGTAATAAATATTCTAAATACTGATCTGGCTAGAACTACTGCAATGCTTCGTCATTGGTGCCTGGAGCAATTAAATGCAAAACCGTTAGTCAAATGGAAGGACCTTCTCTCAGGACAATGGAAGGGTCCTGACCCCTTATTAACTAGCGGTCGAGGATGTGCTTGTATTTTTCCACAGGATGCAGATTCTCCAATTTAGATCCAAGACAGGTTGATTCGCCATGTTGCAGACCCCCAGACATCCAGTTCCCCCATTGCTTTGATCACAAAAGAGGAGCCTGCCTGAAGGGGAGGCAAGATAAACATCGAGATCCCGGCAAGACTGACGGGGCTGCTGCAGTGCGAACTCCAACCAGAAAATAATTCTACTTTATTCTGTTTTGGCTTGTCTACCCTTTCCTTATGTTTTTCTCTTTACCAATGATTCTGGAAAACTTAATGTACATGTGACTTTCACTGGTGGACCCAATGTAGTGACTTGTGAACAATGCATGCTCTCATCTTGTTTAAACCCTCAATATAATGTTTGCTCTTTGGTAGTGTTACAATGTCCACCATATCTTACGATGTAACCACTTATTGATATAACTATAGTCTTGCTGTGTTACAACAACTACAAGATTTAATGTGATCGCGACGATTTGTGGGCTTTACTTATTTTAGGAATATCAGCTTTAATAGCAGCAATTAGTTCTGTTACTGCGGCAGCAATATCATTGACTCAACAAGTGCATACTGCCCAATATGTTGATACCACGTCTAAAAGTGTTTCTTTAACTCTAGCAACACAGGAAGCTATAGATAAGAAATTAGAGATGAGAGTAGACACCTTAAAAGAGGCAATAATGCATATTGGGACTGAGTTACAGGCTTTAAAAGTGAAAATGGCTCTGTCTTGCCACGCTGATTACTGGTGGATATGCGTGACATCTTTAAAGGTAAACGAGACAGATTATGAATGGGAAAAAATAAAAAAACATATCTCAGGTGTTTGCAACAGCTCTGACATTGGCCTGGACTTAGGGAAATTTCATAATCAAATACAGACCCTGGAACACTGTCAACTGGATTTTACCACCGCTGGAGCAGCTAATGACTTATTTCACACCTTCTCTAACTTTACTTCTGGAAAAAGCATTCTGTCTAATATCTTTAGTTCTAATTTTGCTTCTCATAATCATTCTTCCTTGTACTGTCAGGATTCTTCGGCAGAGCATTCAAAAGCTCGCGACTGAGCTGCCTCTGGCTGTTTTAAGAAATAAAAAAGGGGGAGATGCGGGGAGCGAGCTCCGCCTCTGGCAAAGGTCATGAGGAAGGAGGCTTGGCATACGCAAAGGTGGGATCAAGCCTCAGGAGTCTCCCTGGAAATTCTCGAGCAATCTACCCCCAAAACCAGAGTCTGCCTACTTTCTGCTTTGTGCTTTCACCTACACCTCTGACTTTACGGGGGGCTGTCCCCCACTACCTCTCTGAAAAAAGAGTTAGCTTATAGCTCCAGTTAATAATTCCTGGGTGTGACAGTGTTTCAACCTACAAACTCCCTTGGAAGTCCTCTAGCCTGCCTGAATAGGTTTTTCCGGCCACATGTGATTGCTCAGAGCCTCCAAACTGTGAGAGGCATGAGATGTTCTAAACTGTCTAAATACAGATTCCTTTGAGCAGTCAAAAGATTGATTAGAAATTGT
>NW_011484103.1:6205-31793 GCF_000754665.1 Bison bison bison | reverse complement strand
TCACCTAAACTTTTGCATATGATAAGTTTGCAGGAAGAAAGCCTGGCTTACTGCATGACTCTACCCCTTCCCCCGTTATCCTCTATGCATAACTTAAGGTATAAAAACTACTTTGGAAAATAAAGTGTGGGCCTTGTTCACCGAAACTTGGTCTCACCATGTCGTTCTTTCTCTTACCTTCTGGCTGAATTATTCAGCCTCTTTTCTCCACTGAATTTCCTCACTGAGCTATCCTTATTTCAGCCTCTTTTCTCCACTGAATTTCTTCACTGAGCTATCCTCATTCTATTACTCTTTATATCCTTAATTAACGTTTAATTAAGCAGTTGTTTCCTGATCCTCGCCGACGCCGTCCCCGCTTCGAATACCCTGGATCAGCCGGGGCTGGTCCCCGGCACTTGTCCTCACTGGAGGCTGACTCTGGACCTCGGTGTGCCCTGAGTCTCATCCTTACTGGGTACTGATTCTGGTACTCACTACATATTGCCTGTGGTCCTCACTAGGGCTTGACTCTTGTCCTCACTTTGGCCTGACTCTCATCCTCACTTTGGATGAAAATTTCCAAGTAATTGGTTACTCTCAGGAAAAAGAATGCTGGGAAACATATGTTCCTTGGTTGAATTAATGGCAATAAATAGAGTGTTTTTCAGGCATCTAGCTTTCAGCAAATGTCTAGATTCTAAGATGTGAGAGCACCACATTTCCACAGAGGCCCTAATTTTCAGAGTCACAGCCAGGATGTTTCCCTTCACTTTCTGAGCCTTTGGAACACAGTACTTCATCATAATGGGACTACCCATGAGCAAACAGGCTGCAGGAGTGTATCCAACCGAGATGAGTGCCATACTGCTTTTACCTAGTTTAGTTGATGTTCCAGTGGAAATGAGCTTGCCACAAGGAGTTGCAAGCCACCTGCTTGCTTTAGAAAGCCCAGTGTTTTGATCAAAGTGATTGCTGTCATAAATGGGAAAACAGCAATTAGACTGATTTTCAAGCAGGTACTAAGTTGGAGCCTACTATGGCCAAAAGAGAGAAAATGCTAATTTTGCCAATAAGATCTAGTATTCAGGTTCACACTATGTGTCCCTGAAGTATCCAAGAATTTTCCAGACAGACCTAGGATCACTGGATCCTTCCTACAGAGAAAAATTGATGAAACTTGGGTTTCTTTTGTGTGTGTGTGTGTGTGTGTGTGTGTGTGTGTGTGTTCATTTTTCCATGTAATTATCTAATCCTTCCCTTCTGTGTCACCTGTGAGGGGAAATTGTTACTTAAAGTTGATCTCCAAGCAGCGATTTCCAAGTAGTGGGTTACTCACAGCAAACAGAAGGCTGGGAAATGTACATTGCTTTGATGAATGAAAGGCAAGAAAAAAGAGTGCTCTTCAGGCATCTATCTATCAGCAACTGTCTAGATTCTAAGATGTGGGAACTCCAGGTTCGCACTCAGTATCCAGGTTCACACTCAGTGTGAGTCCCTGCAGTATCCAAGAATTTTCCAGATAGAACTAGGATCATTGGATCTCTCCTACATAGAAAACTAGATGGAACAGATGTTTGGATGTTTGTTTGTTTTTCCTTGTGAGTGTGGGGCCCTTCCCTATGGTAACATAGTCAGGGGAAATTGTTACTGAAAAATGACTTCCAAGCAAACATTTTCAAGCAGTGTGTTACTCTCAGGAAACAATGCTGGGAAAGCTATGTTCCTTCAATGAATGAAAGGCATAAAAAGAGAGTGTTTTTCAGGCATCTGCAAGGATTTCAGGCATCTTTAAGTCTGCAAGGATTCCGGTTTCATTAGATGAAAATGCTGCTTTCTCTTCAGGTCCCGAGTTCTGTGTTCAGAAAAACGTTTCCCCACAGGGTCAGGGTTGTGCCAAGACACTACTAGAACACACTGTACCATTCCCTTAGAAAAGAGTTTAGGCGAGAGTGTTCTGTGAGTGCTTCTGCCATATCAGTTGTTACCCTGAGTGGGTGAAATTACACTGTCAGATGACTTTATAGCATTAATAAGCAGGAACCAGTGCTTTCAGAAAACACAAATACTTAAGCCAAGCTGTGGTCAGAAAGAGGAGAAAACTGAGCCCGCGTGCACTTCTTTCAGGCTTATGACTGCAGCCACTCTGCAGCCACACAAAGAAATGCTGCTTCTGTCATTAGGCTCCAAATCCCATGTTAAGAAAAACAAACGTCCCTGTAGTTGAAAGTTATATAAGGGAGCCCAAGGACAGATTGCACTATTCCAAGAGTAAAGAGTTCAGTGGGGAGTGTTCTGTGAGTGCTGAATTCCACACCTGTTATCAGCCTAATTTGGTGAAATGGGACTGGGTGATGACTTGCCAGTAAGAAATGGCAAGGAGCGCTGCAACAATCCAGCTTTCACAGGAAGAATACTGTGATTTTCCCTTATTGCCTGGATTTCCAGCTTGAAGATTATACATTTCCCTCCATATTTGCTGTTGCTGTTAAGTTGCTTCAGTCGTGTCTGACTCTGTGCGACCCCATAGACAGCAGCCCACTAGGCTCCTCTGTCCCTAGGATTCTCTGGGCAAGAATACTGGAGTGGGTTGCCATTTCCTTCTCCAGTACATGAAAGTGAAAAGTGAAAGTGAAGTCTCTCAGTCGTGCCCGACTCTTAGCGATCCCATGGACTGGAGCCTACCAGGCTCCTCCATCCATGGGATTTTCCAGGCAAAAGTACTGGAGTGGGGTGCCATTGCCTTCTCCATCCCTCCACATTTAGAGCTCTGTAAAGACACTCATAGCATACAGACAGTGTGCCATTTCTGAACAAAGATATCAGTGGAGAGTGCTCTGGGAACTTGGATGGCCAAGCCTGTTTTTACTCTGATTAGGTGAAATGTACTGTCAGATGACCTCCCAGCAAGAAGTGGCAAGCAGAATGATTCATGAGAAGTGAAGTTACTTTGCCGTGTGTGGCTCCTTCAGATCTCATGATTTGTAGCCTACCAGGATGGTCTGTCCATGGAATTTTCCAGGCAAGAATATTGGAATGGGTTGTCATTTCCTTCTCCAGAGGATCTTCCAGACCCAGGGGTGAACCCAGGTCTCCCACATGACAAGCAGACACTTTACCCTCTAAGCCACAAGGGAAGCCCCCTGGATTCATTAAAAACTCAGCTACTTAACCAAAGCTGTTCTAGGATTGAAGAGTAGAAGGAGCCTGTGTCTTTTTCTGGCAGGTTGGATGATGCAAACGATACAGTTTTCACAGAGGAACTGACTGCTTTTTGACATCATCCCCCTGTTCAATGTTCACAAAAGCACATCTCTCTGAATTCCCAAAGCTGTGTCAATTTATTCCTAGGACAAAATTTATAGTCCCTGAATGTTAACTTTTATATCTGTTTTTACCATGATCAGCTAAAACTATACTGTCAGAGGACTTCCCATCAAGAAATGGCAAGCAGTGTGTTTTATCAAACACAAACATGTGATGAAACTTTCTGTCATAAAAAAGGGAAAAATGCACCAATGTCTTTTTTCATCATATTTGAGACCACAAGGATTCCATTTTGTTAGGCAAAAATGCTGCTTTCTCTTCAGGCCCCAATTTCTGAATTCAGAAAAACCTTTCCCCACTGGGTCAGAGCTATGCCAAGACACTAGTAAAATATGCTGTACCATTCCCTTAGACAAGGATTCGGGAAAGAGTGTTCTGTGGGTGCTTCTGCCATATCAGTTGCTACCCCAAGTGGGTGAAATTACACTGTCAGATGACTATGTAGCATTAATAAGTAGGCGCCAGTGCTTCCAGAAAACAGATCCTTAAGCAAAGCTGCAGTCATAAGAAAGAGAAAAATGAACCCAGGTGCGTTTCTTTCAGACTCAAGACTTCAACCACACTGCAGTCACAGGAAGAAAGGCTGCTTCTGACATGAGGCTCCAAATTCCATGTTAACAAAAACAAATGTCCCTGTAGTTAGAGAGCTGTGTAAGACAGCCCAAGGACAGATTGTACCATTCCAAGAGCAAAGAGTTCAGTGGGGAGTGTTCTGAGACTTCAGTGGGGAGGATTTTCTGAGTGTTGACTGCTGTACTTGTTGTCAGCCTAATTTGGTGAAATGGCCTGGGAGATGATTTCCCAGTAAGAAGTGGCAAGCAGCATGATCCTCTCAGCAAACTCAAATAATTGACCAAAGCTGTTGTCATAATGAACAGAGACATGCCCCCAGTGAGTTTTGAGTTATCCTGGCTGGTTGGAGGCTACAACTATCCTGCTTTCACAGGAGAAATATACTGATTTTGCCATATCAGCTGGATTTCCAACTTCAAGATAACACAATTTCCTGCACATTTAGAGCTGTGTAGACACTCCTAGTGTAAAGACACTGTACCGTGTGCTGAACAAAGATATCACTGAAGCGTGCTCTGTGAATGTGGATGTCCAAGCCTATTTTATTTTGATTAGGTGAAACTTAAATGTACTGTGAGATGACCTCCAGCAAGAAGTAGCAAGCAGCCTGATTCATGAGGTGTGAAGCTGCCCAGCCATGTGAGACTCTTTGCCATCCCTTGGACTATAGCTTGCAGGTAAGAATACTGGAGAGAGTTGCCATTTCCTTTTTCAGGGGATTTTCCTGACCCAGGGATCGAGCCCGGTCTCCCACATTGCAGTTCGATGCTTTACCCGCTGAGCCACCAGGAAAGCTGGCCTGATTCACTGAAAACTCAACTACTTAAAGAAAGCTGTTCTAGGATTGAAGAGTAGAATGAGCCTGTGTGTTTTTCTGACAGGTTGGGTGCTGCAACTATACAGGTTTCACAGGGGAAATGACTGCTTTCTAGGCAAGCGTACTGGAGTCAGTTGTCATTTCCTTCTCCAGGAGATCTTCCCAACCCGGGGATCAAACCCATGTCTCCCTCTCACATTTCAGGCAGACCAGGGAAGCCCGCTTGATTCCTTGAACCCTCAACTACTTCACCAAAACTATTCTAGGGTTGAGGAGTAGAATATGCCTGTGTGTTTCTCTGGCAGGTCGGATGCTGAAGCTATCCAGGTTATATGCAAGACAAATGACTGCTTTTTGACATCATACTCCAATTCCAGGTGCAGAAAAACACATCTCCCTCAGCTTCCCAGCTGAGTAAATTATTCCTAAGACACAATGTACTTATCTGTGAATGTTGACTTCTGTATCTGTTTTTACCCTGATGAGGGTAAAACTGTACTGTCATGGGACATCCCAACAAGAAAGAGCAAGCTGCGTGTTTCCCTCAGAAGACAGAAATACTTGGTGAAACTGGCTGTCATAAAGAAGGGGGAAATGTACCAACGTGTTTTTCCATCAGGTTGAAGACTGCAAGTATTCCAGATTCAGTTTGCGAAAATGCTGCTTTCTCTTCAAGCACCGAGTTCTAGGTTCAGAAAAATGTTTCCCTACAGTTGTGGAAATATGCAAAAGCACTCCAAGATCACACCAGACCTTTCATTCCCTTAGAAAAGTGTTCAGGGAAGAGTTTCTGTGAGTGCTTCTGCCCTACCTGTTGTTACCCTGAGTGGGTGAAATTACACTGTCAGGTGACTTTGTAGCATTGATAAGCCAGTGCTTGGGCTTTGAGAAGATGCAGATACTTCAGCAATGCTGTGGCCATAAGGAAGAGGAGAATGAATCTGTGTGCATTTCTTTTAGGCTTAAGATGACCACCATCCTGCAGTCGCATAAAGACATGCTGCCTCTGCAATTAGGCTGCAAATCCCATGCGAACAAAAAGCAAATGTCCCTGTTGTTAGAAAGCTGTCTAAGAGAGCCCAAGGACAGATGACACCATTCCATGCAGTAAAACGTTCAGAGGGAAGTGTTCTGAGAGTCCAGCGGAGAGTGTTCTGTGAGCGTTGACTACCATACCTGTTGTAAACCTAATTCAGTGAAACTGGACTGGGTGATGACTTTCCAGTAAGAAGTGTCCAGCAACGTGTTTCTTTCAGAAAAATCAAATAAGAAACCAAAGGTGTTGTCATAATGCACAGAAAAATGACCCAGTGTGTTTTTGTGGCTGGTTTGAGGCTGCAAGTATCCTGCTTTCACAGGAGTAATATACTGATTTTGCCATATTTCCTGGAATCCCAGCTTCAAGGTAACCCATTTCCTTGCACATTTAGAGCTGTGTAAAGGCTCTTGTAGTGGACAGACACTGTACCATTTAAGAAGCAAAGATTTCAGTGGAGAGTGCTCTGTGAATGTGTATTGCCAAGTCTGTTTTCACCCTGATTAGGTGAAATGTAGTCAGGTGACCTTGCAGCAAGAAGCAGCAAGCAGACTGATTCATGAGAAGTGAAGTTGCTCAGTTGTGTACAACTCTCTGAGATCCCATTGATTGTAGCCTGCCAGACTCCTCATCCATAAAATTTTGCAGGCAAGAGTACTGGATTGGATTGCTATTTACTTCTCCAGGGGATCTTCTCGACCAGGGATCGAACTCAGGTCTCCCGCCCACATTACAGACAGATGTTTTACCCTCTGAGCCACCAGGACAGCCTGCCTGATTCCTTGAACCCTCAACTACTTCACCAAAGCTTTTCTAGAGTTAAGAGTAGAATGAGCCTATGTTTTGCTGGCAGGTTGGATGCTGCAGCTATCCAAGTTTCACAGGGCAAATGACTGCTTTTTGATGTCTTACTCCAATTCCAGGTGCACAAAAATGCATCTATCTCAGTTTCCAAGATGTGTAAATTCATTTCTAGGATACAAAGTATTTATCCGTGAATGTTGACTCCTGTATTTGTTTTTACCTTGATGAGGGTAAAACTGTATTGTCAGAGGACTTCCCAGCAAGAAAGGGTAAGCTGCGTGTTTCTCTCAGAAAACAGAAATACTTGATGAAAGTGGCTGTCATAAAGAAGGGAAAAATGCACCAGTGTGTTTTTTCCATCAAGTTGGAGACTGCAAGTATTCCTGATTCTTCGTTTGGTGAAAATGCTGCTTTCTCTTCAGGCACCGAGTTCTAGGTTCAGAAAAACATTTCCCCACAGGTGTGGAAATGTGCAAAGACACTCCTAGATTATACTGGACCATTCATTCCCTTAGAAAGCACTCAGGGAGGAGTATTTTGTGAGTTCTTCTGCCCTACCTGTTGTTACCCTGAGTGGGTGAAATTACACTGTCAGATGACTTTGTAGCATTAATAAGTCAGTGCCTGGGCTTTGAGAAGACACATATACTTCAGCAAAACTGTGATCCTAAGGAAGAGAAAAATGAACCCTTTTGCATTTCTTTCAGGCTTAAGATGGCAACCATCCTGCAATCACACAAAGACATGCTGCCTCTGCCATTAGGCTGCAAATCCCAAGCAAACAGAAACAAATGTCCCTGTAGTTAGAAAGTTGTCTGAGAGAGCCCAAGGACAGATGACCCCATTCCATGAGTAAAGCATTAAGTGGGGAGTGTTCTGAGAGTCCAGCAGGGAGTGTTCTGTGAGTGTTGACTCCTAATTCAGTGAAACTGAACTGGGTGATGACTTCCCAGTAAGAAGTGGCCAGCAATATGTTAATTTCAGAAAACTCAAATAATGGACAAAAGATGTTGTCATAACTAACAGAAATATCAGCCAGTATGTTTCTGTGGCTGGTTTGAAGCTGCAACTATCCAGCTTTCACAGGAGGAGTATACCGATTTTGCCATAATGCCTTTATTTCCACCCTCAGGATAACACATTTCCATGCACATTTAGAGCTGTGTGAAGACACTCCTCATGTACAACACTGTACTGTTTGCTGAGCAAAGATATCAGTGGAGAGTGCTTTGTCAATGTGGATGACCATGTCTATTTTTAACCCTAATTACGTCAAGCATACTGTCAGATGACCTCGCAGCAAGAAGTGACAAGCAGCCTGATTCATAAGTAGTGAAGTGCTTAGTCATGTGTGACTCTTTGGGATCTGATGGACTGTGGCCTACAAGTCCTCCATCTATGGAATTTTCCAGGCAAGAATACTGGAGTGGGTTGCCATCTCCTTCTCCAGGGGATCTTCCTGACCCAGGGACCAAACCCAGGTCTCCCACATTGCAGGCAGATGCTTTACCCTCTGAGCTACCAGGGAAGCCCATCTGGTTCATTGAAAACTCAACTACTTAACCATGACAAATATTTGGGGAAACTATGTAAACAGTGACAGACTTTATTTTCTTACACGTGTCTTACAAATCACTCATGGGTTAGACTAAGGTAGTTGCTGAGTTGAGTAAAGAAAAAGAAAAAGAAACCAAAGTTCTCTCCATCTCACTTGCATTCTATACCCACCTAGCTTTCCATGGCAGACATATAGCTTTAGTGATGTGCTCGGATTCAGAGTCACACACAGCATATTTCTGAATGTTGTGGAGAGTTGAACAGGACACACTGGATCCTTCTTTGTGAACACTGGTTTGAACAGAATTCTGGGACTACTTAGTACTATACTTCTGTTACCCTGGATAGGTGGCAATGGAATCTGAGATGAACTCCTAACAAGGAGTTAAAAGGAGGCTGTTTCTTAGAAAAAACTCAAGTGTCAGACTAAGAAAGCCATTGAACTGAATAAATCTAAAGAAATGAGATGCCAGTCCAGGTTCGATGCACGATACTGGATGCTTGGGGCTAGTGCACTGGGACAACCCAGAGGGATGGTATGGGGAGGGAGGAGGGAGGAGGGTTCAGGATGGGGAACACATGTATACCTGTGGTTGATTCATTTTGATATTTGGCAAAACTAATACAATATTGTAAAGTTTAAAAATAAAATAAAATTTTAAAAAATGAAGAAACCAAAGTGTTTTTTGCCGGTCAGTCTGCAACTAACTAGCTTTCAGAGGTAGATGGTACAACTTGAGTGATGAGGCTCGGATTCCAAGATTCACTCACAGCATGACTCTGAACAGTGCAGAAACTTAAACAGCACACGACAGATCTTTCCTTGGGAACACTGGTTAGAGCAGAATTATGAGACTAGTTCATGCTATATCTTTAAGTAATCTGGTTAGGTGAAAGTGTACTCTGAGATGTTCTCTTAACAAGGAGTTCCAAATGGCATGTTTCTTTCAGAAAACTCAAAGATTAGATGAAAGAATTTGTTGAACTGAATACAATAAAAGCAACCAATAAGTTTTACAACATTCATACATAAAATGTTTCTGATGAATGTTAAGACATAAACAGAGCACACTGGTTCCTTCATTGTGAATATAGGTTCGAGCACAAAGTTCTGTAAGTAGCTAGTATTATATATACTAAGAACTAATCTGGTTAGGGGAAATATGCAGTCAGAGATGACCTCCTTGGATGATTATTTCCAAGCCAAGCAGCCCTTTCCTTTTGGAACACTCAAGGGTTAGCCTAAGGAAGCTGTGGAACTGAATAAAAGAAAAGCAATCAAACTGGTTTTCAACAAACTTTTAGTCTATTACTAACAGGCTTTCTGAGGCAGAAAATACAGCTTTAGGTGAAAAGGAACATCATTCAAGGCTCACTCACAGAAAGCTCCTGATGAATGAAAGATACAGACAAAGCACACTGCTTCCTTCAGGGAGAATGCTGGTTTGACCGGAGGGTTCTGTGACTAGTGAGTAACCCAGGTAGGTGAAAGGTCACTCTAAAGGTAGGTAACCCAGGTAGGTGAAAGGTCACTCTCAAGTGACCTCCTAACAAGGAGTTCCAGGCAGGGTGATTCTGACCTACAACTCCAGTGTTAGACTGAGGAAGCTGTTGACCTAATAAAACTAAAGAAACCAAAGTATTCATTGCCTGTCAGTCTGCACCTAACTAGCTTTCAGAGGTAGATGGTACTACTTTTTGATGAGGCTCTGATTTCAAAATTCACTCTGAGCAGCATAGAAACTGAAACAGGAAACAATGGATCCTTCCTTGGGAACACTGGTTTGAGCAGAGTTTGGGACTGGTTCATGCTAGAAGTAACAAAATTACGGGTTAGGCGAAATTGTACTCTGAGATGTCCTCCTAACAAAGAGTTCCATGCAGTGTGTTTCCTACATAAAATTCAAGGGTTAGATGAAGGAATTTGTTGAAATGAATACGATGAAAGCAACCAACAAATTTTACAACATTCACACGGTGTTCCTGATGAATGCAAAGACACAAACACAACACACGTTCCTTCATTGTGAATACAGGTTTGAGAACATAGTTCTGTGAGTAGCTAGTATTATATTCATAACTAACCTGGTTAGGGTAAAAATGAAATTAGAGAGAACCTCCTAACAAATTTTTCCAAGCAGCATGTTTCTTTAGGAAAACACAATGGTTGATCTAAGAAAATTGTTGAATGTAATACAACAAAAGCAACCAAAATGTTTTCCAACTAACTTTAATTCTATGATTATCAAGCTTTCAGAGGCAAACAAACAAACAAACAAAACCCCAGCTTTATCCTAGAGCCTCTGATTTCATTGTTCACACACAGAATGTTCCTAATGAATAAATGCAAAGACAGAAATAAGACTTCTGGTTCTTTCAGTGAGAGTACTGATTTGACCAGAGAGTTGTGTGGCTAGTTAGTAGTATACTTTTAACTAACCTGGCTCAGTGAAAATATACTCTGAGAGGACATCCTAACAATTATTTCCAAGCCCATTCCTTTCATTATAGTCAAGGGTTAGACTAAGGAAGTGGTTGAACTGAATAGAACAAAAACAACCTGTATTTTTCAACTAATCAGTCTACAACTAACTAGCTTTCAGAAGCAGAGAATACAGCTTTAACCAACAGTTTCCAATTTTGAGATTCACACACAGCATGTTTCCAAACAGTGTAGAGACTTAAACAGGACACACTGGATCCTTCTTTGTGAACACTGTTTTGATCAGAGAGTTGTGTGAATAGTCAGTATTCTAACTATAACTAACCTGGTTTGGTGAAAATGTACTTTGAGATGACCACCTAACAAAGTTCCAAGAAAACTGTTTCTTTCAAAAACTCAAGAGTTAGACTAAGGAAGTTGTGGAACTGAATTAAACAACAATAACCAAAGCATTTTTCAAGGAACTTTCAGTCTACAACTAACTAGCTTTCAGAGGCACTAAATACAGCTTTGCCAAGAGTCTCAGATTTCAAGATTCTCACTCAGCATGTTTCTGAGCAGTGTAGAGACTCAAACAGGACACACCGGGTCCTTCTTTGTGAACAGTGCTTCGAGCAGAGCTTCTGTGACTAGTCAGTACTCTAGCTATAATTAACTTGGTTAGGTAAAATGGACTCTGAGTTGATCTCCTAACAAGGAGTTCCAGCAGTCTGTTTCATTCAGAAAAATCACTTGTTAGGTTAAAGAAAGTGTTGCACTGAATAGTAGAAAAGCAATCAAAGAGTTTTCAAGTCACTTCTAGTGTGAAACTAACTAGCTTTCAGAGATAGAGCTTTTACCAACAGACTCTGATTTCCAGGTTCACACACAGTTTGAGCAATGTAGAAACGAACACAGATCACGGTAGTAGTGAGCGATGTGAGAAGTGATAGCCATTGAGAACAGAAGCCCTAGCTTGCACCTTGTTCTGGCTGTAACCCTTCCATGTCCAGCCATGCCTTCCACCAATGCAGTGAGTGAGTGAGTGAGTGAGTGAAAATCCCTCAGTTGTGCCTGACTCTTTGCAACCTCATGAACTATGCAATCCATGGAATTCTCCAGGCCAGAATACTGAAGTGGGTAGCCTTTCCCTTCTCCAGGGAATCAAACCCAGTTCTCCTGCATTACAGGCAGATTCTTTACCAGCTGAGCCACAAGAGAAGCCCCCACCAAGGCAGTGGCTACCAGCATACCCAGGGAAAGATGCACTGTATACACTTCAGTCCCATATCATAGCAAAGCTACAGAGACATAAAATGACATAAGGATGCTCCCACATAAGCACAGGCCTTCATGGCTGGGAGAGGTAATTTTTTACCTAATTTCATAAAGTTAAGTAAAAAAACAGAAGAATTTTCTTCAAACAAAAGAACAAAAAAGAAGAAGAATAGCAAACAAACAAAACCTTGAAAAACCAACAAATGAAACAAAAAGTCCAAAACAGTATTAAGAATGCTAACTGAATTAGGGGAAGCGTAGACAAATACAGGGAGATTTTAATAAGAAATTAGAGAACAAAAAAAGAACCAGTAACAACTGAAGAACATAGTACCTGAAATTGAAAATACAGTAGACAGGGACTTCCCTGACAGTCCAATATTTAAGACTCTGCCCCTCCACTGCAAGGGGTATGGGTTCAATCTTTGACCTGGGAACTAAGTTTCTGCATGCTGCACAGTGTGGCCAAGAAAAGAAGAAGAAAGAAATATTTTTTTTTTTTAATACAATAAGGAAAGTGAACAAGACGGTGGAGGAGTAGAAGAATGTGGAATACATCTCTCTCCTTGGATGCACCAAGAATACCTTTTCAGAGGCAGAAGTTGTCACAGAGCACCAGCTGAGTATTGGCAAGTCTCCCTGACCACTGGAAAGGAATATATAGATCCATGCACAACTTGATAGGAAGAAGGGAGAAGGAAGAGCAGAGTGAGTGGAATTGGACCTGTACCTGGGGGTGGTACAGGTACCACCTGGAAGCTGAAGCAGAGGAGAGATCCTCACATCAGGACCAATTGGATGGGAGAGAAGGGAAGCATTTGAGGCTGTCAGAGAGTGACGCAACTGATTTGTGACAGTCTGAATGGTGTGAGAACCACATGGATGATCCATGCTGTGGCCCTACTTACAACAGACAGGGACCAGAGTCAACTGGTGGGCATGGTGACTGGGAGCTGGAGCATATGGATTGGAAAGAAATCTCGGGGTGAGGACTGCTGTTGATGTGGGCAGAGGGCACGAGGGGATGGTAGGGTGGAAATTTGCAGTGGGGAATGCATTTTGAGGAAACCCAGGTGGCCATGGAGGTAGAGTGCTACTGCTGAGTCACGATGGGGAATGAAACCACCATTATAGCCTCTCCCTCCCCACATGCCAGTTATGGGCAACTGATCAATGGAAGAAGACCCCAGTGAGGGTAGACTTTTTAGTGCCTGATGTGTCAAGAAATAGAGAAAGACCAGCCTTAGAGACCCTTGAGTGCCAGCTGCAGATGCTAGAAAAGACTCCTTATAGAGCCATATTTCCTGCACCCATAGCCATTGACTTCCCTGTGTACCTGGCACTGCTGAAGTCCCCATGATCCAAAGAGCCACACCACTTCCATGAATGGACCTCACTGGGGGCAGACCCAACCCTCCAGGACAGCCTTGGGTGCGAATTCCTATAGAGGACCCACATAAACCCCCATGCCCCCATAAATTCCTATAGATGACCCGCATAAACAACAAATGAGCTCCAGGGGTGGAACAACTAAGGAAGGGATCCACCAGTTGTACAAGATGCAGATTAAATCCACATGATCAACTAGGTAGACTCTGTGTCTATGGAATATATAAAAGGACAATGAGTGTTCCCACAAAAGATAACACTCTAGCTCTGGCAGCTGCGGATGTTGGAAGCAAGTACACACAAATGTAGGACAAGAGTAGAGTCTGAGCTGTCCTCACAGTAGGTTCACAGACCAATCTTCCTCAGTACCAGAGGGACTCCTAGGTAGATGGAAGTAGTCTATGGCTCACAGTGGGGGAAAGGACACTGAGACCTGAGAAAAACATATATAATTTTTTATGTTTTGATTTGTTTTGCAGTTGATTCTGGTTTTTTTTTTTTTCTATTCTTTTTTTCTTTGTTGTTGTGGTTGCTGTTTACATTATTATCTCTAGGCTTTTGGGAATTATTTTTAATCACACATTTTGTTTCTTTTATATATTTCTACTTCTAGTTTGGCTTTCTGTGGTTTTCTGTTTTTGCTTTTTGTCTTTCTTTTTTTATTTTTTATTTATTTTCTTCTTGCAGTTTTCCCTTTTATTATGTATAAATCTTTTTATACATGTCTATTTATCTTTGTTTTTCTATTTTTTTCTTTTTTTTTCACCATGTTTGTTTCTTTTATTTTCTTTGCTTTATCCCTCAATTGACACTTTAGTCTCTTGTTTTCTGTTTTGTGTTTTACTTAGCTTTGTTTTTAATTGATGATAGCATTTTTGGTTTCATTTGCTAGCTGAGTCACTCTCTTGTACTTTATTTTCTTTGGATGCTTTTGGTTTCATATGCATGTGTGTGTATTACTTTATTTTCATTTCTATTTGTCTGATTTTGTTTTTATCTTTTGTGCGTTTCATTTTGCTTCTTGCTTTTGCTTGTTTGTTTTAATCCCCTTTTATTACCATAATAAACTGCTTGTGGGACCTTGCTTCCCTGATCAGAAGTTGGGCCTGAGCCCAACTTGTTGAATCCTGGGGTTGTTGAGTCCAGGGCTCTAGACCATCAGATAATTCCTGACCCCTGGGAGTATTAATCAGCCAGAACTCCCACAGAGGTCTCCACTCAAATCCAGCATCCAGTACCACTCAAGTGCCTGCAGCATCCAGTGCTGGATGCTTCACCCAAACAACAAACAAGACAGGAATATAAACCAAGTTATCACAGACAGGCTGCAAGACACCCCAAAACACACCACATCACATGATCTTTCCCATCAGAAGGAAAAAGTTCACCTCCTCCCACCAGAATATGGGCACAGGTCCCTTCCAACACAAAGTTGACAGAAGCCACTGGACCAACCTTACCCACTGGGGTCAGAGACCAAAAGCAAGAAGAACTGTGACCCTATACCCTGAGGAATGGAGACCACAAACACAGTAAGTTAAACAAAATGAACAGACAGAAATATTGTGCAGATGAAGGAACAAGGTAAAAACCCACAAGACCAAATGAACAAAGAGGAAACAGGCAAACTACTCTGAAAAATAATTTAAAGTAATGATAGTAAAAATCATCCAAAATCTCAAAAATAGAATGGGAAAAATGCAAGAATCATTTAGCACATTTAACAAGGATCTAGAAGAAATAAAGAGCAAGCAATCAGTGATGAACAACAAAATAACTGAAATTAAAATTTTTTCTATAAAAGATCAAAAGCAGAATAAATGAGATAGAAGAATGGATAAGTGTGCTGGAAGACAGAATTGTGGAAATAACTACTGAAGAGCAGAATATAGAATGGAGAATGTAAAGAATTAAAGATAGTCTCAGAGAGCTCTGGGATGATATTAAACACACCAACATTCGAATTACAGAGGTCCCAGAGAAAGAAAAGAAAAAGAAAGGAAAAATCCTACAAGATTACTCTACTCAGCAAGGACTTCATTCAAAATAAATAGAGAAATAAAAAGCTTTACAGACAAGCAAAAATTAGAATTCAGTACCACCAAACCAGCTTTTCAACAAATACTGAAGGGATTTCTCTCTGCATGAAACAAAGGAAGAAAAAAGCCTACAAAAACAAAATAAAAACAATTAAGAAAATGACAATAAGTACATGCACTGTGTGCTCAGTCCTGTCTGACTCTTTATGATCCCATGGACTATAACCCTCCAGATTCATCTATCCATTAAATTTTCCAGGCAATAATCCTGGAGTGGATTGCCATTTTCTTCCTCAGGGGGTCTTTCTTGACCCAGGGATTGAATCCACTTCTCTTGCATCTCCTGCACAGGCAAATGGATTCTTTACCACTAGGGCCTTCTGGGGAGCCCACTAATAGATACATATATATCAATAATAGCTTCAAACATAAATGGATTAAACACCCCCGTAAAAAATGACACAGACAGACTGAATGGATACAAAAATAAGGGCAATTGGATTCTGGGGCATTAGGTCTACATTTGTTTTAAAGAGGCTTGTACGTTCTGAGACTGACCGATAAATGACAATGCTGCAAAACTTTGTTGTTATAAAGCTGAATTTTAAAATACAGCACAAAAAATCTATGAATAAAGATATGTATAAAAAGCAAGATAAAAGGAAGAGTGAAAATTAACTTCACTGAAAAGCATTACCTAAGTTATTTAATAAATTACCAAATTTCATATAAAATTCCATATTATTTTTTGCTATTGTTGTTCAGTCACTAAGTCATGTCTGACTCTGTGACCCATGGACTGCAGCATACCAGTCTTCCCTGTCCTTCACTATCTCTCGTAGTTTGCTCAAATTCATGTCCATCGAGTTGATGATGCTTTCTAACAATCTCATCTACTGCTGCCCCCTTCTCCCGTTACCTTCAATTATTTCCAACATCAGAATCTTTTCCAGTGAGTCAACTCTTTGCATCAGGTGGCCAAAGTATTGGAGCTTCAGTTTCAGTATCACTCCTTGTAGTGAATATTCAAGGATGATTTCCCTTAGGATTGACTAGTTTGACCTCCTCACAGTTCAAAGGACTCTCAAGAGTCTTCTCCAGCACTACAACTGAAAAGCATCAATTGTTTGGTGCTCAGCCTTCTTTGGAGAAGGCAATGGCACCCCATTCCAGTACTCTTGCCTAAAAAATCCCATGGATGGAGGAGCCTGGTAGGCTTCAGTCCATGGGGTCGCTAAGTCGAACACGACTGAGCAACTTCACTTTCACTTTTCGCTTTCATGCATTGGAGAAGGAAATGGCAACCCACTCCAGTGTTCTTGCCTAGAGAATCCCAGGGATGGGGGAGCCTGGTGGGCTGCCATCTGTGGGGTCACACAGAGTCGGACACGACTGAAGTGACTTAGCAATAGCAATAGCAGCCTTCTTTATGGTCTAATTCTCACATCCATACATGACTACTGGAAAAACCATAGCTTTGATTTGGATATATATATGGACAAATATATGGATATTTGTCAGTAAAGGGACATTTCTTCTTTTTAACACGCTGTCTGGGATTGTCATAGCTTTCCTTCCAAAGAGCAAATGTCTTTTCATTTCATGGCTGCAGTCACCATCTGCAGTGATTTTGGAGTCCAAGAATATAAATTTTGTCACTGCTTCCACTTTTTCCCCATCTATTTGCCATGAAGTGATGTTACTGTTTGCTGTGATCTTAGTTTTTTGAATGTCCATTTTTAAGCCAGCCTTTTCACTCTTATCTTTCACCCTCATCAAGAATTCCTCTTCACTTTCTGAATTGGAGTGGTATCATCTGCTTATCTGGGTTGTTGATATTTCTCCTGGCAACTTTGATTCAAGCTTGTGATTCATCCAGCCAGGCATTTCACATGAGGTGCTTGGCATAGAAATTAAATAAGCATGGTGACAATATACAGCCTTGTCATACTCCATTCCCAATACTGAACCAGACTGTTGTTCCATGTTCAGTTCTAACTGTTGCTTCCTGACCTGTATACAGGTTTCTTGGGAGACAGGTAAGGTGGTCTGGTTCTCCCATCTCTTCAAGAATTTTCCACAGTATGTTGTGATTGAAATAGTCCAATGTTCTATATAGTCAATGAAGCAGAAATAGATGTTTATCTGGAATTCCCTTACTTTTTCTATGATCTAACGAATGTTGGCAATTTGATCTCTGGTTCCTCTGCCTTTTCTAAACTCAGTTCTGTGCATCTGGTAGTTTTTGGTTCATGTACTGCCTAATTTGAAGGATTTTGAGCATTACCTTGGTAGCATTAAAATGAGTGCAATTGTACAGTAGTTTGAACATTCTTTGGCATTGCATTTCTTTGGGATTGGAATGAAAACTGATCTTTTCCAGTCCTGTGGCCACTGCTAAGTTTTCCAAACTTGCTGACAGTAGTTAGTGCAGCACTTTAACAGTGTCGTCTTTTAGGATTTGAAATATCTCAGCTGGAATTCCATCATTTCCACTAGCTTTGTTCACAGTAATTCTTCTTAAGGTCCACTTGACTTCACATTTCAGGATGTCTGACTCTAGGTGAATGACTACATCATCATGGTTATCCAGGTCATTAACTTTTCTGTATAGTTCTTCTGTGTATTCTTATACCTCTGATTAATGCCTCCTGCTTCTGTGAGGACCATACTATTTCTGTCCTTTATTGTGCCCATTTTCCCATGTTATGTTCCCTTGGTATCTCCAATTCCTTAAAGAGATCTCCAGTCTTTCCCATTCTATTGTTTTCCTCTATCTTTTTTTTTTTTTGTATTGTTCACTTAAGAAGGCCTCATCACTTTTTTATATTCTCTGGAACTCCTCTCTTCTTTAATCAGCTATTTGTAAAGCCTCCTTGTGGAAGTGGAAGTCACTCCGTTGTGTCAGACTCTTTGTGACCCCATGGACTATATAGTCCATGGAATTCTCTAGGCCAGAATACTAGAGTGGGTATCCTTTTCCTTCTTGAGGGGATCTTCCCAACCCAGGGATTGAACCCAGGTGTCCCTCATTGCAGACAGATTCTTTACCAGCTGAGACACAAGAGAAGCCTCCTGAGACAACCTTTTTGCCTTTACAAGAAGCATTTCTTTTTCTTGGGGACAGCTTTGGTCACCACTTCCTGTGGTGTTACCAACAATGTTATGACCCTTTGTTCAGTTCTTCATGCACTTTGTTTACCAGATCTAATCCCTTGAATCTATTGATCACCTCCACTGTATAATCTTAAGGGATTTGATTTAGGTCATACCTGAGTGGTCTAGTGGCTTTCACTTTCTTCAATTGAAGCCTGAATTTTGCAATAAGGAGCTCATTATCTGAACCACAGTCAGCTCCAGGTCTTGTTTTTGCTGACTGTATAAAGCTTCTCCATCTTTGGCTGCAAAGAATACAATCAATCTAACTTCAGTATTGTCCATCTGGTGATGTCCATGTATGGAGTTCTCTCTTGTATTGTTGGAAGAGAGCGTTTGTTATGACCAGCATGCTTCTTGATGAAACTCTGTTAACCTTTGCCCTGTTTTGTTTTGTACTACAAGGACAAACTTACCTGTTACTCCAGGTGTCTCTTGACTTCCTACTTTTGCATCCAATCCCTATGATCTTTTTTTGGTGTTAGTTCAAGAAGGTATTGTAGATCTTAGAACCATTCAACTTCAACTTCTTCAGCATCGGTAGTTGGGGCATAGACTTACTGGGATGTTGAATGGCTTATCTTGTATATGAACTGAGATCATTCTGTCATTTTTGAGACCACACACAAATGATGCATTTCAGACTCTTTTGTTGACTATGAGAGCTATTCCACTTCTAAAGGATTCTTGCCCACAGTAGTAGATATAATGGGCCTCTGAATTAAATTCACCCATTTCCATCCATTTTAGTTCACTGATTCCTAAGATGTTGATGTGCACTCTTGTCATGTTCTACTTAACAATGTCCAATATACCTTGACTTAACATTTAATATTCCTAGGCAAAGATGTTCTTTATAGCATCAGACTTTCACCACCAGATACATCCACAACACAGCATTGCTTCCACTTTGGCAAAGTCTCTTAATTCTTTATGGAGCTATTAGTAATTGCCCTCTGCTCTTCCCCAGTAACATATAGGACTCCTTTTGGCCCGGGGGGGCTCATCTTCTGGTGTAATATCTTTTGCCTTTTACACTGTTCATGGGGGCTTTGTGGAGAGAATACTGAAGTGGGTTGCCATTCCTCCCTCTAGTGAACCGGGTTTCCCTGGTGGTGCTAGTGGTAAAAATTCGCTTGCCAATGTAGAAAATGTAAGACATGGAAAATTGATTCCTGAGTTGGGATGATACCCCTGGAGGAGGGCACAGCAACCCACTTTAGTTCTTTCCTGGAGAAACCCTTGGACAGAGGAGCCTGGTGGGCAACAGTCCTTAGGGTCACAAAGAGTTAGACATGACTGAAGCGACTTAGCAAAGCATTTCTAGTGGATTATGTTTTGTCAGAACTCTCCACTATGACCCACCAGTCTTGGGTGATCTTGCATTGCATGGCTTATAACTTCATTGAGTTATGCAAATCCATTTGCCCTGACAAGGCTGTGATCCACAAAGGGGATATTTTTAACCACAGTCAATAGAAATATATTTTTACGGATCTTGCTTTGTCAAATACAGTCTTGTAGTGGTTCCATATTGCTAAAGCTTATGATTTTTCTCAAGTAGTATTTTCACCTACAGCTTTGTGTGTCAATACTCATTAAAAAACACTCAGCAGGATTTTAAAAGTAACTTACATCAATTCAGAGGGATAGCAAAACTTTTTAGTGATATAATGGTCTGTAAAATGAGATGGCAACTGAAAAATTCAGCCATTTCTACTTTCTTAATCTTGCTTCTTAAATTAGTTGTTAAGCATTCTATTGAGCTGGTAAGAAATCAGATTAGTAGAAAGAAATGTACACATGTGTATATTTTAAACACATTTAGTTTCAAATTCTACAGTATATACTGTATGGTAAATATAGATCATCCTTGAACCAAAGTAAATTTAAGCAGTGAAGTTTAGCACAGTCACTCAGTCATGTCTGATTCTTTGGGACCCCATGGATTGCAGCACACTAGGCTTCCCTGTCCATCACCATCTCCTCAAGCTCAATCAAACTCATGTCCATCGGGTCGGTGATGCCATCCAACCATCTCATCCTCTGTTGTCCCCTTATCCTCCCGCCTTCAATCTTTCCCAGCATCAGGGTCTTTTCCAATGAGTCAGTTCTTTACATCAGGTGGCCAAAGTATTGGAGTTTCAGCTTCAGCATCATTTGTTCCAATGAATGTTCAGGGCTGATTTCCTTTAGGATTGACTGGTTGGATCTCCTTGAAGTCCAAGGTAATCTCAAGAGTCTTCTCCAACAACACAGTTCAAAAGCAGTAAAAGGAAGAGCCAAAACAGAGGTGAATGACTGCTTTCTGGTGAAGGTCCCCAACTCCAACTAATGGAGGGTCCAATCTTTTCCATGGTGAACATGATTGCCTTTTGAGGAAATTACCTGGAACCAAATAAGAAGTATGTGTTTAAGAAAGGCTTTGGGGGAAATTTGTCACATGAAATAATGTGTTGAATTATGGCAACAGTGCTGCATATTCCTGTGAGTGACAGTAAATTTAAAATGACGCCTAAAATGAGGAAATGTAGAATAGATTCCAACTGAGTATGTTTTCTATCTTAGGGTGTCCTCAGGCATTGGTTTTGAGAACAAATTTGCCAGAAGACTGTGGTAAGTGTGGGGAGCAGGAAAAGAGATTTCATTATATCACCAAGAGGGAATAGCTGAAGCTCTATACACAGAAAATAAAACTGTACCAAAGAATGACATCTTGGAGTTTGGTGCATGTTTCTAGGGTTGAACTGAGTGATGAAGTCTTATGTCAGGATTCTGCATATACTTCATATTTGTCTCATTTGATTCTTTGGCCTTTGAGACTCTTTAAGGAGAGACAATATTGCTTTAGAAACAAATTATTTTGATTCATGTTAGGAGCCCCAAGTCATGTCTCTTGCTTTTTCTGATGAGCATCTGAAATTACACTAGAAGTGGGAAGAAATATAAAAAGAAGGAGAGAAAGGAAGAATTTTACCTAGAAGTGAGGCATCAGTACATTTTTGGCACCAGAAACACAATGCATAATACTATAAATGTCATTTATTCAACAGTCATTTTTCAGCATTTCTGACATGGCAACACTTTAGTAGACATTTGAGCACTGGTATGACCCAGAGGGATGGTATGGGGAGGGAGGTGGGAGGGGGGTTCAGAATGGTGAACACTTGTACACCCATGGAGGACTCATGTTGATATATGGCAAAACAAATACAAAATTGTAAAGTAATTGGCCACCAATTAAAATAAATAAATTTAAAAAAATATGAATTGAAGGTGTTTCTGCCCAAAGCAGACATATTCTAATGGGGGATATGGACAGATAAGCAAAATGTGACAACAAAGTATCCTTTCTCTGGTGAATTTGCTGGAGACATCTGGAAGGGGAGGGGGTACCTAACCCACATCAGGGACAAGGGGGAAGGATCAAAAATATTTTTTTAAAGGGGGAGGGTGAGCCAAGTTTCATTTTCAGATAAATGTACTTGGAATTTCTTCCACTGAGTTGTAACAAGTAATTATATCAATGCTATTTAAAGATGGGTTAGTATTAAGCCTTGAAAGTCAAACTAGGGGATTTAATTTGATAAAAAATGGGAGGTCATTTAAGTTTTTAAACTGGGAGTGAAAATATGATCAGTTCAGTCAGGTCAGTTACTGAGTCATGTCCAACTCTGTGACCCTGTGGACTGCAGCATGCCAGGCTGCCCTGTCAATCACCAATTCCCAGAGTTTACTCAAACTCATGCCCATCAAGTTGGTGATGCCATCCGACGATCTCACCCTCTCTCTCTCATGCCATTCTCCTCCTGCCTTCAATATTTCCGAGCATCAGGGCCTTTTCTAATGAGTCAGTTCTTCACATCAGGTGGCCAAAGTATGAGAGTTTCAGCTTTAGCATCAGCCCTTCCAATGAATATTCAGGGTTGATTTCCTTTAGGATTGACTGGTTTGATCTCCTTGCAGTCCAAGGGACTCTCAAGAGACTTCTCCAACAACACAGTTCAAAAGCATCAATTCTTTGGCACTCAGATTTCTTTATAGTCCAACTTTCACATCCGTAAATGACTACTGGAAAAACCATAGCTTTGACTAGATGGACCTTTTTCAGCAAATTAATGTCTCTGCTTTATAATATGCTGTCATGGTTGGTCATAGATTCCTTCCAAGGAGCAAGCTTCTTTTAATTTCATGGCTGCAGCCACCATCTGCAGTGATTTTGGTGCCCCAAGATATAAAGTCTGTCACTGTTTCCATTGTTTCCCCATCTATTTGCCACGAAGTGATGGGGCCTGATCATGATCTTAGTTTCTTGAGTGTTGAGTTTTAAGCCAACATTAACATTCTCCTCTTTCACTTTCATCAAGAGGCTCTTTAGCTTTTCTTTGCTTTCTGCCATAAGGCTAGTGACAACTGCATATCTGCGGTTATTGATATTTTTCCTGGCAATCTTGATTCCAGCTTGTGTTTCATCATGATATACTCTGTATATAAGTTAAATAAGCTGGGTGACAATATACAGCCTTGACGTACTCCTTTCCCAATTTAGAAGCAGTCTGTTGTTCCATGTCCAGTTCTAACTGTTTCTTCTTCACTTGCATACAGATTTCCACCTCATCTCATTCGGATAACCTCTAACTCCCTCCTTCCTCTTCTCTTCTCCATGTAATGCTTTGAACCTTTCTGGGTGACCCTCATGGTGGAGAAACTTTTCATCTTTAACCCAGATGTTTTATCAATGGTGCTGTATAGAAGGATAAGTTTTGAGACTACTGTAAAAATAAGACCGATAACAGGAAGCAGGAGGCTCAAATCCAAACCCTGACTCCAGGGAATTCCTGACACCAGGGAACATTAATTGACAGGAGCTCATCAAATGCCTCCATACCTATACTGAAACCAAGCACCACACAAGGGCCAACAAGTTCCAGGGCAAGACATACCAAGCAAATTCTCCAGCAACAAAGGAACACAGCCCTGAGCTACAATATACAGGCTGCCCAAAGTCACCCCAAAACCATAGACATCTCATAATTCATTACTGGACACTTCATTGCACTCCAGAGAGAAGAAATCCAGCTCCACCCACCAGCACACCGACACAAGCTTCCCTAACTAAGAAACCTTGACAAGCCACCTGTACAAACCCACACACAGCAAGGAAACACCACAAAAAAGAGAGCTCCACGAACTGCCAGAATACAGAAAGGACACCCCAAACTCAGCAATTTAAACGAGAGGAAGAGACAGAGAAATACACAGCAGGTAAAAGAACAGGATAAATGCCCACCAAACCAAACAAAAGAGGAAGAGATAGGGAATCTACCTGATAAAGAATTCCGAATAATGATAGTGAAATTGATCCACAATCTTGAAATCAAAATGGAATCACAGATAAATAGCTTGGAGACAAGGATTGAGAAGATCCAAGAAAGGTTTAATAAGGACCTAGAAGAAATAAAAAAGAGTCAATATATAGGGAATAATGCAATAAATGAGATCAAAAACACTCTAGAGGCAACAAATAGTAGAATAACAGAGGCAGAAGACAGGATTAGTGAATTAAAAGATAGAATGGTAGAAATAAATGAATCAGAGAGGATAAAAGAAAAACGAATTAAAAGAAATGAGGACAATCTCAGAGACCTCCAGGACAATATTTAACGCTACAAAATTCGAATCATAGGGGTCCCAGAAGAAGAAGACTGAAAGAAAGACCATGAGAAAATACATGAGGAGATAATAATTGAAAAATTCCCTAAAATGGGGGAGGAAATAATCACCCAAGTCCAAGAAACCCAGAGAGTCCCAAACAGGATAAACCCAAGGCGAAACACCCCAAGACACATATTATTCAAATTAACAAAGATCAAACATAAAGAACAAATAATAAAAGCAGCAAGGGAAAAACAACAAATAACACACAAGGGAATTCCCATAAGGATAACAGCTGATCTTTCAATAGAAACTCTTCAAGCCAGGAGGGAATGGCAAGACATACTTAAAGTGATGAAAGAAAACCTACAGCCCAGATTATTGTACCCAGCAAGGATCTCATTCAAATATGAAGGAGAAATCAAAAGCTTTACAGACAAGCAAAAGCTGAGAGAATTCAGCACCACCAAACCAGCTCTCCAACAAATACTAAAGGATATTCTCTAGACAGGAAACACAAAAATGGTGTATAAATTCGAACCAAAAACAATAAAGTAAATGGCAATGGGATCATACTTATCAATAATTACCTTAAACATAAATGGGTTGAATGCCCCAACCAAAAGACAAAGACTGGCTGAATGGATACAAAAACAAGACCCCTACATATGTTGTCTACAAGAGACCCACTTCAAAACAGGGGACACATACAGACTGAAAGTGAAGGGCTGGAAAAAGATTTTCCATGCAAATAGGGACCAAAAGAAAGCAGGAGTAGCAATACTCATATCAGATAAAATAGACTTTAAAACAAAGGCTGTGAAAAGAGACAAAGAAGGTCACTACATAATGATCAAAGGATCAATCCAAGAAGATATAACAATTATAAATATATATGCACCCAACATAGGAGCACCGCAATATGTAAGACAAAGTATATATATGCTAACAAGTATGAAATGAGAGATTAACAATAACACAATAATTGTGGGAGACTTTAATACCTCACTCACACCTATAGATAGATCAACTAAACAGAAAATTAACAAGGAAACACAAACTTTAAACAATACAATAGACCAGTTAGACCTAATTGATATCTATAGGACATTTCATCCCAAAACAATGAATTTCACCTTTTTCTCAAGTGCCCATGGAACCTTCTCCAGGATAGATCACATCCTGGTCCATAAATCTAGCCTTGGTAAATCCAAAAAAAATTGAAATCATTCCAAGCATCTTTTCTGACCACAATGCAGTAAGATTAGATCTCAATTACAGGAGAAAAGCTATTAAAAATTCCAACATATAGAGGATGAACAACACCCTGCTGAATAACCAACAAATCACAGAAGAAATCAAAAAAGAAATAAAAATTTGCATAGAAATGAATGAAAATCAAAACATAACAACCCAAAACCTGTGGGACACAGTAAAAGCAGTCCTAAGGGGAAAGTTCATAGCAATACAGGCATACCTCAAGAAACAAGAAAAAAGTCAAATAAATAACCGAACTCTACACCTAAAACAACTAGAAAAGGAAGAAATGAAGAACC
>NW_011484103.1:3135-6105 GCF_000754665.1 Bison bison bison | reverse complement strand
AAAAATTAGGACAGAAAGAAGTGAAAAAGAAACAAAAGAGACCATAGCAAAAATCAACAAAGCCAAAAGCTGGTTCTTTGAAAGGATAAATAAAATTGACAAACCATTAGCCAGACTCATCAAGAGACAAAGAGAGAAAAACCAAATCAAGAAAATTAGAAATGAAAATGGAGAGATCACAACAGAAAACACAGAAATACAAAGGATCATAAGAGACTACTATCAGCATTTATATGCCAATAAAATGGACAACGGAGAAGAAATGGACAAATTCTTAGAAAAGTACAACTTTCCAAAACTGGACCAGGAAGAAATAGAAAATCTTAGCAGACCCATCACAAGCACGGAAATTGAAACTGTAATCAGAAATCTTCCAGCAAACAAAAGCCCAGGTCCAGACGGCTTCACAGCTGAATTCTACCAAAAATTTAGAGAAGAGCTAATACCTATCCTACTCAAACTCTTCCAGAAAATTGCAGAGGAAGGTAAACTTCCAAACTCATTCTACGAGGCCACCACGCTAATACCAAAACCTGACAAAGACGCCACAAAAAAAGAAAACTACAGGCCAATATCACTGATGAACATTGATGCAAAAATCCTTAACAAAATTCTAGCAATCAGAATCCAACAACACATTAAAAAGATCATACACCATGACCAAGTGGGCTTGATCCCAGGGTTGCAAGGATTCTTCAATATCCAAAAATCAATCAATGTAATACACCACATTAACAAATTAAAAAATAAAAACCATATGATTATCTCAATAGATGCAGAAAAAGCCTTTGACAAAATTCAACATCCATTTATGATAAAAACTCTCCAGAAAGCAGGAATAGAAGGAACATACCTCAACATAATAAAAGCTATATATGACAAACCCACAGCAAACATTATCCTCAATGGTGAAAAATTGAAAGCATTTCCTCTAAAGTCAGGAACAAGACAAGGGTGCCCACTTTCACCATTACTATTCAACATAGTTTTGGAAGTTTTGGCCACAGCAATCAGAGCAGAAAAAGAAATAAAAGGAATCCAAATTGGAAAAGAAGAAGTAAAACTCTCACTGTTTGCAGATGACATGATCCTCTACATAGAAAACCCTGAAGACTCCACCAGAAAATTACTAGAACTAATCAATGAATATAGTGAAGTTGAAGGATATAAAATGAACACACAAAAATGCCTTGCATTCCTATGCACTAATAACGAGAAAATAGAAAGAGAAATTAAGGAAACAATTCCATTCACCATTGCAATGAAAAGAATAAAATACTTAGGAATATATCTACCTAAAGAAACTGAAAACCTATATATAGAAAACTATAAAACACTGGTGAAAGAAATCAAAGAGGACACTAATAGATGGAGAAATATACCATGTTCATGGATTGGAAGAATCAATATGGTGGAGATGAGTATACTACCTAAAGCAATTTATAGATTCAATTCAATCCCTATCAAGCTACAAACAGTATTCTTCACAGAGCTAGAACAAATAATTTCACAATTTGTATGGAAATACAAAAAACCTCGAATAGCCAAAGCGATCCTGAGAAAGAAGAATGGAACTGGAGGAATCAATCTGCCTGACTTCAGGCTCTACTACAAGGCCACAGTTATCAAGACAGTATGGTACTGGCACAAAGACAGAAATATAGATCAATGGAACAAAATAGAAAGCCCAGAGATAAATCCACGCACATATGGACACCTTATCTTTGACAAAGGAGGAAAGAATATACAATGCATTAAAGACAATCTCTTTAACAAGTCGTGCTGGGAAAACTGGTCAGCCACTTGTAAAAGAATGAAACTAAAGCACTTTCTAACACCATACACAAAAATAAACTCAACATGGATTAAAGATCTAAATGTAAGACCAGAAACTATAAAACTCCTAGAGGAGAACATAGGCAAAACACTCTCCGACATACATTACAGCAGGATCCTCTATGACCCACCTCCCAGAATATTGGAAATAAAAGCAAAAATAAACAAATGGGACCTAATTAAACTTAAAAGCTTTTGCACAACAAAGGAAACTATAAGCAAGGTGAAAAGACAGCCTTCAGAATGGGAGAAAATAATACAAATGAAGCAAATGACAAGCAACTAATCTCAAAAATATACAAGCAACTCCTACAGCTCAATTCCAGAAAAATAAATGACCCAATCAAAAAATGGGCCAAAGAAATAAATAGACATTTCTCCAAAGAAGATATACAGATGTCTAACAAACACCTGAAAAGATGCTTAACATTACTCATTATCAGAGAAATGCAAATCAAAACCACTATGAGGTACTATTTCATGCCAGTCAGAATGGCTGCAATCCAAAAATTTACAAGCAATAAATGCTGGAGAGGGTGTGGAGAAAAGGGAACCCTCTTACACTGTTGGTGGGAATGCAAACTAGTACAGCCACTATGGAGAACAGTGTGGTGATTCCTTAAAAAACTGGAAATAGAACTGCCTTATGATCCAGCAATCCCACTGCTGGGCATACACACTGAGGAAACCAGAAGGGAAAGAGACACGTGTACCCCAATGTTCATCGCAGCACTGTTTATAATAGCCAGGACATGGAAGCAACCTAGATGTCCATCAGCAGATTAATGGATAAAAAAGCTTTGATACATGTACACAATAGTGTATTACTCAGCCATTAAAAAGAATACATTTGAATCAGCTATAATTGGGTGGATGAAACTGGAGCCTATTGTACAGAGTGAAGTAAGCCAGAAAGAAAAACAGCAATACAGTATACTAACGCATATATATGGAATTTAGAAAGATGGTAATGATAACCCTGTATGGAGACAGCAAAAGAGACACTGATGTATAGAACAGTCTTATGGACTCTGGGAGGGGGAGAGGGTGGGGTGATTTGGGAGAATGGCATTGAAATATGTATAATATCTATATGAAACGAGTCACCAGTCCAGGTTCGATGCACAATACTGG
>NW_011484103.1:0-968 GCF_000754665.1 Bison bison bison | reverse complement strand
ATGGGGTGAAAAAAAAAAAAAAAAAAAGGAAGCCTGCAAAGACTAGGTTCTTATAAGTTCTGAGTGTAAGAAAATACATGTAAAACACATTCCCTCTCTTATTCAACAGTGCTTGACTAGAAGCAGTACTTGACTAGAAGGTCAACATAAAATGGGAACATCTGTATGCACACCCCCAAATTAGTTTTAATTTGGCTAGAAACACTCATCAGAAAAGACAATTGTTTTTTTTTTTTCCTCTAAAGAAAATTACATTTTAATATCCTATTTTGCAAAATAGCCTGCATGTAAGATTTTCTCTTTGTTGTGCTAGTGCATTCTACAAATTAGAAGATCCTTGAATAATCAAAGGCTTACTTACCAAATTACAAAGCTGGCCTGACCCTGAGATGCAAAGTTTGATTTGAGTCTCTGTGCTTTTAGTGACCTGTAGTATTTTGATAAATGCCATTGCCTAAAACTACTCAGTAGAAGGTTTGGGCACCATTTATGTTTGTTTCTCTAGAAGCAGTAATATCTCCTAAAGGAAAATATGGTGCTTATTTCAAAGATGCAGTATAAATAAAATTCAAGATGATGCCTTTTACATAATTATTCAATCTTTCATTACATAGTGCTTTATGCATTTCAAAGTGATTTGATGTGTTTTCATTTAACTGATCATCACAAAATTTATGGAAGTTGGGTAAGGGCTTCTAAAATATACAAAAGCTCAACAAAGAAAATAACACAATTGAGGCAGGTTTTTACACCAGGTCTGTAAATAATCGTACAGTCTTATTTATTGTTAATACTAGTAGAAAATACTTGCTGAGCACTTTATATGTGCCAGGCACTTTAAAAAGAGCACCACATAGGAGGTGGGAGGGGGGTTCAGGATTGGGAACACATGTACACCTGTGGCAGATTCATGTTGATGTATGGCAAAACCAATACAATATTGTAAAGTAATTAGCCTATAATTAAAA
>NW_011484102.1:28253-30064 GCF_000754665.1 Bison bison bison | reverse complement strand
TTTCCATAAAACTTATGAAACTCTAGCCATTATGTTGGCACTTTATATTAACTGCTTTTAGTTTCGATGTCATCAAAATTAATTGAGGACTCAACATTGCACCAGTTTCAGCGCAGAAGCTCTGGAATGGAAAGGTTAGTAGGATGAGCTTAAGGAAACCTCTGTTTCCCAACATCCTCCATCATCTCCATCTCATTAAATCTGAGACTGAAAATGAACTCTAGGATTAGGCTTCCCTGGTAAGGATAGATAACTGCCTACCTAACAGTAAAACTTTTAGGCATAAAATGTAACATAGTAGGATCTAGACTCTTGATGAATGATTCCAGCATATTTTATGGTAATTAAGTCTTTGAGCCCCATGAATAAAGATGACTGTAACCTCAGACCTAAATTGAATGTAGCACCTCACTTCATGCAAACTCTTTAAAACATGAAGATTAAACTTGAAATATAATGTCAACAGTAACACTTGCCTAAAACGTATGTGATATTGGATAAGATAAATAGTTCAGTAAATTAATTAGATATTTTAGTGTGATAACACCTATATTTTCATAAACACATGTGTATACATATATATTTTTTATTTTGTGAGTTAGAGAATTATCAGACTTCTTTTATTTTATATATATTTTATATATGGCTCCTGTATTCCTAATTTTATTGCTGCTACTTAGTTGCAAGAAATTTATTACTTGGTATAAATAAAACCAAGTTGATTTGTTTAAGCAGTAGGTTACTACTGGACTTAATGATATTATATCATTCCAATATTAGTTTGAATAAATTCCTATTATCTTATTTTTCAAAATGAACAATAATACCTAAAGTCTACAGTTGAATCATTGCAAAAAGCAGTATGATCATGCTGCTGCTTCACTATGGGTTTTTTTTTGTTGTTAATAACTGAACTCTGTCAGCTTAATGTATTTAGGACTAAGGAAAAAATTAAAACCACAAGCCAATTTCCTATCGTACTCACTTTGTGTATTACTCTTAATTGAGTCCCATGTTTATTTATTTTATTTCCTAGACATTAAATTATGAAAGACAGTAAGAACTTGTAGAGAACTATGGGGGGGAGGACACTAATGATTAGAGATGGAGAAAATAGTAAAGGTTAAATGGACTGAGAATATTATTATAATTATTTGGATTTTAAAAAAACATATGATGTGATACAATACGATGCTAAGAACTGGGACAATTCAGAATAATAGAGTGACTAGCATTTAGTGCATTAAAAATATAAGTAAAGATTCCATCACGATTTAGAATATTTAAAAAAATTGTCTACTCTATACTTGGCAGTATGTTTACTTTCCCTAGATTTCATCTTCATCTCAAGGGAGGACATTAAATTTATAGCTCTATGAGGTTAATATTTGACACTGGTTCCTGAAAAATTCATTACTCAATACTGGGAGAGATTGCTGGTATTGTCCTCTTTGCTGGTTTCTAAAATATGATAGATCCCCACCTGAGATAGGATTAAGCATAGACAAGCTGGCAGAAGGTCACTGGGAGTCTAGTGATTTTGCATTATGTTAATTTTTTTACTCATATTTTTCAAAGATATTTTATAGTTGAAAAAACAGGAAGCAGTTAAGAAAATCAAAATATTAGGTTTTGATATGACATTTTCATAATTACATAATAAGATATGTAAATGATGGATGTTATTTTCAAAAGGTTTTGACTGCTTGAAAGAGCTTTTATTATTTTTGTACTATGACAAAACCCACTAAGTATGTTCTAGGGTTTTTGCTTGTCTTTCCTGTAGTGTTGAAGGCTCTTTCTTGATGATG
>NW_011484102.1:23925-25234 GCF_000754665.1 Bison bison bison | reverse complement strand
ACTCCAAGAATGTGTTTTTGATCTATGCTACTTTTTTTCCCCCCTAGTTATGGCATCTGGAATCCTAGAGCTAAATGACAGAGTATTTTAACAATGCCCCATGAATAGTGGTTAAGTCTTCCACATCACTGTAGCTGTTTGAGTCATAGTTATCAATACAGGTGAAGATCCCCAATGTAAACATACCAAGTGTACCCATTGGAGTCTAAGATGTTTTCATATGTGTTTCTGCACTTTGCCAAATGGTTCCCAAGTGGGTAGGTGTGGCTGAGAAGCACCTTCTTACCCAGGAATTGTATCTCCCAGCCCCTACTGCTTCTAGGCCATTGACTAGTTTTCACCAGTGAATACAAAGGAAAGGAAGAGGGGTCACTTCTGAGCCAGAATGGTGAGGCATTGAGTCCTCTTTCTTTCTGCCTTTTCTCCCTCATGAACTGCTGGATGCAGACAATGCCAAGGCCTCAGAGGAGGGAAGGAGCCCAGGTCTTTAAATCCCATCATGGGGGAAAGCTGATCCCTGACTGGAAAGACTCTCCTTGCATACTTTTGTGAGTGAGAAATGAGCATCAGTTAAGTTAAAACAATGCAGTCGTGAAGTTTACTCTTTCTGCAGCTAGCTTTACCTAGCCTTACTGCAAGCAGTGCACTTAGGCAGATTTTGCTAACACAGAGTAGAGAGATATTTATTGTCAAGTCACCAAAGACCTTAAAGGGAAACTACTGTGCTGCACACCTCCCAGCCTCCTGTCTGACTGCCTCTCTCTACGCTGTTTCTCTAAGCTACTATACACACCCACAGGACCTCTGCGTGTTCAAAGTCCACCTGTCTTTCAAAGGCCAGCTCACAAACTCATACCTCCAATCAACCAGTGCAGCCTCCTATATCAGGACAGCCTCCTCTTCCCTAGAGGTCAAGTTGCTTCCACATTTTGTTTCCTGGGTGTTGATCTGATTGTTTGAATATACGGACACTTTCACAGTGGCCTCCAAGTTACTTAAAATAAGACTTTGTCTTATTTATTTGGGTTTTATCAGTAATCTCACATTATTTAACACATAGTAGAAGATGGTTAATGAGCACTTTTTGAATTATTGAATACATAGAAGCTGAATTAGGTGTGTATTTTAGGAGTGTATTATATTGTAAATAGCTCAGCTAAATGTGCTTTTAGTCTTAATCAAAAACCCCTTAGATAAATAATGATTTCAGGGCTTTCAGCTTATTCACAAAATAATTTAGAATGTACATCTTTTGTTGAAAAGCCGTTGTATATTCATGATTCTCAGATTAATATGCAATAATCCTAAT
>NW_011484102.1:18219-20497 GCF_000754665.1 Bison bison bison | reverse complement strand
TACCCTGAATCAGTCTAGTCTGTGGACAGGCTATTGAGGAAGGGCTGCATGCTCACTCAAGCTGAGGGGAGGACAAAGCTTGAGGGCCTGATGGAAGGAGAGAATCTTAACCAAAGTATGGTTAGCAAGCACTGTGTTCTGGTTGATCAGTGGGTACAATAGTAGAGCTGATCATTTATGAGGCAAAGAGTGGGAATTGAGAGGTCTGACCTTATTATAGGTGATCAAAGGTGCATATGTGAGTCTTACCTAAGTCACATGGGAAAGAATGGTTTCTTGCAGTAGGCTGTTTTCTGGAACACAAAAGGACGGGGGATTTTTTTAACCTCTACTGTTTTCCAAGATCTTAGGATTTGGTACAGTTCAACATTGTCAGGGGTGTGGGGAGAAAACATCAGTGAGAACCCCCTAATGAAGAGATGTGTATAGGAAAGGATTCCTTTAGCTAGGAGGTAAAGATTATGAAGGAGTGCCCTAATTAGTAATAATAGTTTTCTGAGTGCTAGGCACTGTTCTAAGCACCTTATGTCTGTCAATTCATTTAATTCTTACAACCACCTGATGATACAGGCACGATTATCCTCCTGTTTTATATCCAAAGAATTTGAATCCCCCAGAAGATAAGTAACTTGCTCACACCACTAGTAAGAAATACAGCTGGGACTCTAACTCATGAAGCCCATGTCTCCCAACAGCTGGTCCAACCTCTTTTAATTACTTAGAACTGTTCCTTTAACCCAAAGCCAGATGTGATGAAACTGCTTGAACAAAGAGGACATGCATTGATTTTCCACCTTCCCAAAAGAAAAATGGACTCCAGCAAATACTTATGGAAGTAGTAGTATACAGAAAAAGGACAGAAAACCACACAATCTGACTTTGGATGTGGTGTACTGCTAATAGCAGCAGCCAGCAGGGGTTGCCAAAAGAGAATGATTATCAGCAGGAAAGGCTCTGGATGCAGGGAAAGAAAAAAAAAAAAAAACCAGTCAGGACAGAGGGCCCACTGGTTTTTCTGATTTTTGTTTATGTGTGAATGGAGGTAGGGGTGGAGATCAGGGTCAGCCTTAACACAGTCATCTTTGTAGGCCCAGGTTTCCAGGCTTTCTTTGGCTATGAGCAAGATTATGGCAGATCTGGAGGTATGGGAGATAGGTGAAAAATGCCTGCTGTTTTAGTCCTTGGAAGCATCTCTCAGCTATACTGAAAGGCATCCCCCAGGTATAGTGGTTAAGACTCTGTGCTTCCAATATCCAGGGACACAGATTCTATGCCTGGTCAGGGAATAAGATCCCATATACTGCTCAGTGTGGCCAAAAGACTTAAATAAATCAACAAACAAACAGGCCTTGGAGTTTTATACTCTGGTAAGTTTGTGGTTTGTAGATAAATCAAGTATAATTTAAAGATTTGCAACAGCAACTGTAGGACATTGTGAAAATTATACTGAAGACTAAAGTCTTAAATACTTTAAATATAAAATATTAAACCAACTTCATCTAGAAGTTCCACTGTGTCTTCTATTATAGCTGTGACTTATGTCTGTTGCTGCCTGGAAGTTGAGGAGAAAAGATAAAACAGTGGCCTTTATCTCCAGCCCATAGTAAATGATCACACAAATGACTAGTGATATTTGCTTTGCTGGAGAACAGTGTCTTTCTATTCTAGAACATAAGATGATTAAAAACAATTTAAGACTGCTTAAGGACTATACTGGTTTCCTCAAACATACAGAGGAAATCAGTATAGTCCTGAAAGAACTATGATACCATTTATGCAACCTGAGACGTGAAGAAATTGGATCCTGTTTGCTGAGATTAGGGCATCTTTCTGCTGCCACCTTGCATGCCTCAAAACCATTCTCCATGTCCTGAAAACCAGATGCTCAAAAACCATCAGTGACTCACTCCATATTACTCAAAGGATAGTCTCAAATCCTTAGTTGTTTTGTCAAACTATCAGTCATTAGTCCCCACTCAGACTCCTTACCATCATCCATCTCTCTTTGCCTTATTACATTTTAACTTACCCAAACTGAACTTTGATGAGCACATCCCATCTGCCCAGATCACTGTCCAACCTCATCATAAACATTTACTTGATTAACTCCATTGCATTCTTCAGATCTAATTTACTGCTTCACAGTGAAGTCTCCTAAAGTGAAGTTGCTCAGTCATGTCCGACTCTTTGCCACCCCATGGACTGTAGCCCACTAAGCTCCTCTGTCCATGGGATTTTCCAGGTAAGAGTAGTGGAGTGGGTTGCCATTTCCTTCTCC
>NW_011484102.1:13161-15497 GCF_000754665.1 Bison bison bison | reverse complement strand
GGTTCATATCATTCAAGTATATAGAGCACTAATAAAGTTATAATTTACACATTTGATGATTAAATAGGAGAAAATCTCTTAAATACTCTCAAGTTCTCTGTGATTTTCTTCCCTTTACCAATATTACTCCCATTTTCCTTCTCCTTTTACCTTAATTCAAAAGAGTAGCAGAGGGTTTGGTAGATGAAAAAGTTAAGTCTTCCTAGTAAGGAATATTATGCTTAATACTACCGCAGTAAATCATCATTCAGTGGGAATCAGAAGGAGTCCTTAAATGTGCATACAGTGCTATTTTTTAAAGCTTTAAAGTATTTTACTCCAATTTTTAATTCACCAATATATACCACATTGCTCTTTATAAATTATAGGAAATTTTTACAACTCATTTCTCTTTTAAATTTCAAAGGCGAGCTTAACTGCTCTTTTTTGGAGTCAATTGTTAGCCCTAGGATAACAATTAAAATATAATTTTAGTAAACCATAAAGTAACCTAGGGGTCTCATAAATGAAAGCAGTTTACAGAGTGCTTATTGACTAAGGCAGACTTAATGTTCCCTCAGTTCCACTAACTTGAGACATTTCTTCATGACTACAGGCCCCTGACCTCCAGGTTCTTAGAACACTCACTTTAGAAAACCTGAATTTGCACATTCTTTTGTACCTCTTTGAGATGTAAATCATTTTCCAGACTCTTGTCAGTTTTACATCTCAGAAATATCTTTCTCAAAGTCCTGAGAGCCATTACTTTGAAATGTAATCCTGGAAGACAGGGCTTCTCTCTCCCAGGCTCTGTGGGAGCATAGGAGACTAACTTAAAGAGAGAAGTTAGGATTAGCAGACACAGATGGCCTAATCACATGACCCACCCTTCCCTCAAGGTCCCCCAGTACTTTTTCACTAGCTCATGCTAGTGCTTAAGACTTCTTTGTCTTTTTTTAAAAAACCTATCGGAATATAGTTGATTTACAATGTTGCATTTCAGTTGTATAGCAAAATGACTCAGTTATATATATATCTCCTTTTTTTTCCTTTAGATTCTGAGCCCATAGAGACCATTACCTTCCTTTTGTTTCCATGGAATTGCATTCTGTCTCTCTCCCCTTTTGCAATTGTCTTTCATAAAGTCTTCCTTGCCTTTATAATTCTGTTTGGTGCAATTTTTCTGTGACACTATTTAGACCTCAAGTTTAACTGTAAAGGAGTCTGAATCAATGTACATAGATTTTTAAAGGGTTTTAATGAACACTCTAAGGCATAGCAATGACTTATCTATCTGTAATCACTGTCTTAGCCTTTTAAGCCATGCCACATTTTTTTGTCTAGTTTTATCATTCATGATAGAAATTGTCCTAAAATGTAGTAAGAAGCCTTCTATTTTTCTCAGATAAAGAAAACTTTGCTTCTCAAACTGAAATAGTTGTGTGTGTTTTGTGTATGTGTGTGGGGAATGTTGGTGATTAAACAAAAGTGCACATATAGAAAAGTTAAACACCAAAAACCATAGATGAAAAGTGTCGTCTTACTGTTCTAAAAATCTAATAATCTATAATCTAATGCCCTCTAAGGAGCATTTTAAGATTTTCTTTCTTACTCACCCCACCCCCCACTATGAGGTTTCAATACCATGTGTCTGCTTATGTACTCTGACCCTTTGGAGTGCTATAAACTATTGTAGTAACTAATACTTGTTTGCCCCTCAATAACCAAATTTTACATCCATGGGACGATATTACACATTGAAAATGCATGGATTAAAGCACGGAGTAAAAAATCACCTAATAGTCTACATCACTACTTATATTTAGACATAAATCTTTTCAGGTATCTTGCTAACAGTGTTTTATATTTTTCTTTCATCTGTTCTTATGCTTTAATATATCCATATTGATATAAATAGACATCAACCTTTTCAAGTGAAAGTGATAGCCATTCAATTGTCTCAGAGTCTTTGCAACCCTGTGGACTGTAGCCTTCCAGGCTCCTCTGTCCATGAGATTTTCCAAGCAAGAATAGTGGAGTAGGTAGCCATTTCATTCTCCAGGGAATTGTCCCAACCTGGGATCGAACCTGGGTCTCCTACATTGCAGGCAGATTCTTAAATCAATTTTCTGTGACATGCATTCTTTTTTCTTCTGTTTTGTATTTCTTATAATGCTATGGTGAATATCATATCTGTGCATTTGATATGATATTTTTAGAAATAATTTCTGGACAAAAAGCTATGTCAATTTTATTTAATAAAACCTTCACATTATTTTTATTTTTTTATTTTTTTAATTTATTTATTTTAATTGGGGGCTAATTACTTTACAATATTGTATTGATTTTGCTTTTAT
>NW_011484102.1:9212-10371 GCF_000754665.1 Bison bison bison | reverse complement strand
ACATGTACATTACCATATGTAAAATAGATGCAAGTTCCATGCATGAAGCAGGGCACCCAAAGCCAGTGCTCTGGGACCAGCCAGAGGGATGGAATGGGGAGGGAAGTGGGAGGGGGGTTCAGGATGGGGGGGACACATGTACATCTGTGGCTGATTCATGTTGATGTATGGCAAAAACCATCACAGTATTATAAAGTAATTATCCTCCAATTTAAATTAATTGATTAATTTAAAAAAAGGATAGTTGGTATCATGTTAATACTAGCCACATGAAAGGAATGGAAAGCATTCTGCCTTCTATTTTTTGGAAGATATTGTGTTGAACTGGTACTAATGCTTCTTTAAATATTTGGTAGAATTCTCTAGTGAAATCATCTGGACATGGAGATTTCTTTTTTTAAGAGAATTTTAATTATGAATTCCATTTCCTTAATAGTTATAAGGCTATTCAACTGATCGATTTCTTATTAAGTTATTGTATCAGTTTGTGTTTTTTGAGAAATTGGTCTGTTTCATCTAAGTTGCCAAATTAATATGTATAGAATTGTTCATAGTGTTCCCTTATTATCCTTTTGATGTTCACACGGTCTTGGTGATAGTGATTGTTTCATTTTTGATATAATAACTTATGTTGTCTCTGTTTTTTTCTTCATCAGTCTTGCTAGAAGTTTGACAATCTGATGGAGCTTTTCACAGAACAAGTTCATTATTTCATTGACTTTTTCCTCTTACTTTTCTATTTCTATTTTAGTTTATTTATTGCCCTTGTCTTTTATTGTGTCCTTCATTCAGCTTGCCTCGAGTTCATTTTGATCCTCTTTTTTTGTACTCTTGAGGTGAAATCTTAATTATTGGTTTGAGATTTAACCTCTTTTCTAACTCATGCATTTAGTACTATCAAATTTAATCTTAGCACTCAGTTCAGTTCAGTTCAGTTACTCAGTCATGTCCGACTCCTTGTGACCCCATGAATCCCAGCACGCCAGGCCTCCCTGTCCATCACCAACTCCCGGAGTTCACTCAGACTCATGTCCATCAAGTTGGTGATGCCATCCAGCCATCTCATCCTCTGTCGTCCCCTTCTCATCCTGCCCCCAATCCCTCCCAGCATCAGAGTCTTTTCCAATGAGTCAACTCTTCCCATGAGGTGGCCAAAGTC
>NW_011484102.1:4968-5095 GCF_000754665.1 Bison bison bison | reverse complement strand
TCCATTACTCTTGGAGGTGGGTCATAGAGGATCCTGCTGTGATGTATGTCGGAGAGTGTTTTACCTATGTTCTCCTTTAAGAGTTTTATAGTTTCTGGTCTTACGTTTAGATCTTTAATCCATTTTG
>NW_011484102.1:0-300 GCF_000754665.1 Bison bison bison | reverse complement strand
AATGGCAACCCACTCCAGTACTCTTGCTTGGAGAATCCCATGGAGGGAGGAGCTTGGTAGGCTACAGTCTGTGGGGTCACAAAGATGAATGGATAAGAAAACTGTGGTATATATACACAATGGAGTATTACTCAGCCATCAAAAAGAATATATTTGAATCAGTTCGAATGAGGTGGATGAAACTGGAGCCTATTATACAGAGTGAAGTAAGTCCGAAAGAAAAACACCAATATAGTATACTAACGCATATATATTGGAATTTAGAAAGATGGTAACAATAATCCTGTATATGAGACAGCA
>NW_011484101.1:5111-5604 GCF_000754665.1 Bison bison bison | reverse complement strand
CGAACCCAAAACAATAAAGTAAAATGGCAACGGGATCATACTTATCAATAATTACCTTAAATGTAAATGGGTTGAATGCCCCAACCAAAAGACAAAGACTGGCTGAATGGATACAAAAACAAGACCCCTACATATGTTGTCTAAAAGAGACCCACCTCAAAACAGGGGACACATACAGACTGAAAGTGAAGGGCTGGAAAAAGGTTTTCCATGCAAATAGGGACCAAAAGAAAGCAGGAGTGGCAATACTTATATCAGATAAAATAGACTTTAAAACAAAGGCTGTGAAAAGAGACAAAGATGGTCACTACATAATGATCAAAGGATCAATCCAAGAAGAAGATATAACAATTATAAATATATATGCACCCAACACGGGAGTGCCGCAATATGTAAGACAAATGCTAACAAGTATGAAAGGAGACATTAACAATAACACAATAATAGTGGGAGACTTTAATACCCCACTCACACCTATGGATAGATCAACTAA
>NW_011484101.1:484-867 GCF_000754665.1 Bison bison bison | reverse complement strand
CAAATTGACATTAGACAATCTGGCAGAAGCGTTCTGAGGACTCAAGACTGCTTTTGACTCTTGTATGGCATGGACCCTTCTATGATAAAGGCGCTGAAAAGAAAGAAAGTGGTGGAAGGAGGACTGATAACACACAGAAATGTTTTTAGAGAAATGAAAAAGCAAAATCTTTAGACAGAAATTACAATGTATTTCCATAACGGTACACTGAGTGTGCCTGCCTCCCCTGCCTCCCCTTCCACCTCCTCTGCTCTTCCATCTCTGCCACTCATCAAGGTCAACCCCTCCTCTTCCTCCTCCTCTTCAGCCTACTCAGCAAGAAGGTGTGAGGAATGAGGACCTTCATGATGATCCACTTCCAGTCAATGAGTAGTAAATAATCA
>NW_011484101.1:0-384 GCF_000754665.1 Bison bison bison | reverse complement strand
GGTTGGGCACAATCCCTGGTGAGGGCATGTAACACACTTCAGTATTCTTGCCTGGAGAATCTGCATCGACAGAGGAGACTGGCAAGCTACAGTACATGGGGTCACAAAGAGTGAGACATGACTGAGTGATTAAGCACACACCCTAAATCTGGCTGAAGAGCAGGAATATATCACCTCTATCTCTTTGACATCATAACATCTGTCCTGAGTTCCTTAATTTCTGCTGCATTTTCCTAATCTTATATCACTTTTGGGACTGAGACCCATTTTCTCCAAGATTTGCTAGAGGGTAACTGCTCACTGTTTGTAGGAATATGCATTCCCCAGGAAGCCTTTAATCGAGGGACAGAAGCTGATATGGGAACCTCCATGAAGGAGGAATAA
>NW_011484100.1:23878-25526 GCF_000754665.1 Bison bison bison | reverse complement strand
AGGAGGAGAAGGGGACGACAGAGGATGAAATGGCTGGATGGCATCACTGACTCGATGGACGTGAGTCTGGGTGAACTCCGGGAGTTGGTGATGGACAGGGAGGCCTGGCATACTGCAATTCATGGGGTCACAAAGAGTCTGACACGACTGAGCGACTGAACTGAACTGAACTGAACCAGTTAACTCTAGTCTAAAGGAATTATTAAAAATAACTATAGAGAAAAATATTTTGTTAGTGGATACACAGTATAAAAAGAGGTAAATTCTGACAACAAAAACATAAAGTGAAGGAGGTTGCTAAAAAGGTAGAACTTTTGTATGTGATTGAGATTAATTTGTTATCAGTGTAATATAGACTATTATGTGTATAAGATGTTTTATGTGAGCCTTGTGTCCAACAAAAATATAAAAACCTATAATAGATTCACAAAAGATAAGAGATGAAATCAAAGCATACCATTATTTAAAACTATCAGTTCACAATTCTAAGGGTTGTGCAAAACTGTTGAGTTATTCTGCTCTCTAGAGCATCCTTCAAGATTAGCCCAAGAGGACTCTCCTTTCTTGAAGTGAAAGACTAGTTAAGCTGTTTCTTATTTTAAGACAAAGAACTCTTTCTGCACCTCATCCCCTTCCTTATGTCATACAGACAGTGCAGCTGTATTTTTTAATTGAAAATTTTCTTCCTGTTATATGCCTATGTGGTTTTAATTGAAAAACTGCCAAATGATAAATCATGAATACCCTATCTCCTCTCTTGTGTCTGATGAAGACTTACTAAGATGCCACATGTTAATATGTTGTGGTTTGTCTTGTGTATCCTTAGAGACAGAGATTTGCAGCATTTATTGTGACATATTTGTTGGTGATAAGCTCCTTCTTTTTATTTTATTTTATTTATTTTTTTTATTTGTATCGTATTTTATTTCTTTCATCAGTGTTTAATAGTTTTCTGAATACAGGTCTTTTATTATTTTTTTTCTAATTTTATTTTATTTTTAAACTTTACATAATTGTATTAGTTTTGCCAAATATCAAAATGAATCCACCACAGGTATACATGTGTTCCCCATCCCGAACCCTCCTCCCTCCTCCCTCCCCATATTTTGCCCTAATTGCTGAGAAAATTTGCCTTTAAAGCAAAAATATCAATTAGCTAAATGATAGCCTCAACAAGAGTTCTTTTTACTTAAGATATTTTCTCTTAAATGTCTGTTGCGCTGCTGCTGCTAAGTTGTTTCAGTCGTGTCCGACTCTGTGCGACCCCATATACAGCAGCCCACCAGGCTCCACCGTCCCTGGGATTCTCCAGGCCAGAACACTGGAGTGGGTTGCCATTTCCTTCTCGAATGCATGAAAGTGAAAAGTGAAAGTGGAGTTGCTCAGTCGTGTCCGACTCTTAGCAACCCCATGGACTGCAGCCCACTAGGCTCCTCAGTCCATGGGATTTTCCAGGCAAAAGTAATAGCACAGTGCTATTCAGTCATTCAATAAGCATTAGCTGAACAACTATTAACTTACAGACAGTGGAAATACAGAGCTTAGATTCAGATATAGGCCTCACTCCAATCCTGGGCCCTGGCAGGGCCTCAGCAGATGCCTGCAGCCTGTAGGAGCCTTGGAAAGCATGCCCAGATGCGGAAAGATT
>NW_011484100.1:1545-22013 GCF_000754665.1 Bison bison bison | reverse complement strand
CTCTTAAACAGGATGCCAGATCTAAATTTTCGTCAACAGGAATGGTGACTGAGAACTAACCAAGCCCAACAGAGGAAGCAAGGTGAGACCTGAGGAGCAGCTTGGGACAAAGACACAAAAGGAAGAGGAGATCCAGGAAAGTAACTGCTTCATGTGACAGATTCTGTCTTCTTTTCAAGTCTTCTTTCTCCTTTCGATCCATCAGAAAAGATTCTGCTCTGCTGCTGGAAAAGGTGATCCCCAAATGTCAGTCACACACACACACACACACACACACGGACACACATACACACATATGGACACCCACATACACACACAGACATACACAGAGGGACACACACATATACACAGTCACACAGATGTGGACACACATATACACAGACACTCACACACACATACACAGATGGACATACACATATATACATACAGACACATGTGAACACACATATACACATACATACTCACACGCACATACACACACTCAATACACATACACACATATACAAACTTATACACACACATATACACATTTACACATGCACACACTCATCACAACCTACAGATGTTTGTGGTCAGTGAGGCTCTTGCACATGCTCCATCTGGAACACGCAGCTTCTGGGGCAGGAAAGAGAGAGACTAGAGAGTCACACTTGGGCTTTTCATGCCTCCACTCGGGACTTGGAAATGGCGAACCTGAAAGAACAACACTTGGACAGTCTCTGTAAGGACTGACAATTTTATTTTTGTAGTCGAGCCTTTTTATAAGAGTGAGGAACAAAGAGCTTAGAGTTTATGGCCAGCAGAACACATATAGGGCTAAGATATAATCAGTAAAAGATACTTTAAGGAACAGCGCATTTTTAACGACCCATGCGTTTATCCATGACCCATTTTTTCAAGCAACGTCTTTAATGTTTAATCGCTAAATTTTGGCGCCGAGCATAGCCAAAGGCAGGAAATGTTTTTTAGCTATCAGTATACAATGTCTGGGTACTTTTGGCCCTTCACCATTTCCCCAAGGACCTTCTCCTTCAAGGCTATTTTGTACTGTGTCTCCCAACAGGAGGTGACACAAGAGACACCACCCATGATTCACTGGCCAGAATGAGTCACTGAGGACTGGAAAAGTAACTATTTGATGACTATGTATGTCTATCCACATCCTTCAGTAGAACTCTTGATAGAAGTGCTATCAGTTTTCTCTCACCTTAGAGAAGCTTCTGAGGCACTGCTTTGTGCAGAAATTGAACATGATTTTATCTTCCCCGGAGCGGGATTTGAAGGCATTTTCTATCTGATTCCTTTGGCTGGTGTGTCTCTGACTCCTTTTTCACTTCAGTCTGTGCTGAGTGGGATTAGTCAGATTTGTGTCTCTGCTGCCCCCGTCTTCCTTCCCCTCAGTAGTCACTAACTACAGTGTTATTTTCAGCCTTTGTTCATGCAATCATTTCTTCAATTATCCAGTATTTCTTAAGCTCTTTCTATGTGTCTTTACTTGGCCCTAAAAAGAAACTGAGGAATAAGACGCAGTCTTAGCTCTTGTTAAGCTCCCACTTTAAAGACAGTAAGCAAATTTCTGCACACTAAATAGAAACAGCAGTAATTTTAGGCTGGAAGAATTAGAAATAGTTCATAGAGGTGAAAGCTTTGTGCATTTATAAACATGGAAAGATTTATGAATTTTCTGCCTTGAAAATGTATTGTCTACAATTCAAATGTGCATAATATTCTCTATTTTTGTAACTGACTTCATCCTGTTCACTAGCAAGGGGTGTTTGTGTGGATTGAAAGTCCCTTTAAGGTAACACAGAGTCTCCCATTTAAAATCCATCCCTCAGCTTAGCTCAGGTTCACTGTAGTCATTGTCTTGTCAATTCTCAGTTCCAGGACCCTGTTGAGATTGGCTTTCCTCTTCATGAGGAGGTACCTTCTCTGTCTCCTCCCAGAGATGTTGTCCGGGATAAGGGGCTTTTTATCCAGTGGCAGTGAGAAAAGGTCCTTGGTCTGTATGCTCTCACTTAGAATCAGCTTGTCTTTGATTTAGTAGCTTTGATTTGTTCTGGTCTCTGGGCATCAGGTACTGGACCTGTGGAGAAATGTGTGTACTGTGCTGTGTGTATCTGCTTCAGTCGTGTTGGACTCTGTGTGACCCTATGTACCATAGCCCACCAGCTCCTCTGTCTGTGGATTCTCCAGGCTAGAATATTGGCGTGGGTTGCCATGCCCTCCTCCAGAAGAAATGAATGAGGCCAATTCAGTGCCAAACTCTTTGTTAGATATTGCTGATCATAGACTCCAAAGGGCTGAATAAGAATGATGGGCTGGACCTCAGCCAGCTCATGATCTTATTCTTTCCCTCATGCCCCTGTGATGAAGTAGTCATTGGTAAAGTAGCCTTTACTGATCTTGGGTCCATTCAGGCAAGGAACACAGATAGTGAGAGGGGTCTCCAAATCTTTGGTATAATAACTCTATTATTTTCTTTAAACTTGCATAGATAGTCTTAATTCAAAAATATTTTGCATATTGGTCACTCTGATTGGTCCTGAAAATGTCCCTCAAGCAAGGATGCTTAATTATCAACTTTTCTAGCAAAGAGATTACTAAACCTCTCAAATCTCCTTTTACTCATGGTAATTTGGGAATAACAATGCTACATATTGTATTGCTTTACAATCCATAAGGCCAATTAAGCAATTTCCCAAAGTAAAAGAAGAGAATTCTTTCTGCTCTTTACTTCTGCACTTTCAATTCAATATAGAAGATTTTACTTCTGCACTTTCAATTCAATATAAATATTTTTTATAACAAAATTTTCTTCCTGTTACAGTCGTGTGTGGTTTGAATTGAAAGTGAGCCAAATGATAAATATATAAACATCCTTCCCACTTGGCCACATCTGATTAAGACCAGAAGAGGAGGCTTCATGGTGCTTACCTGTCAGTGAGCTGTGGTTTGCCAACTGTATCTTCGGATATACACAGATACTTGCAGCATCTACACAGTTTAGAACTGGCCGTCTCTTAGGAAAAAAAAAAGAACTGGCCGTCTCAGCACCACTCTGGGAATGGGGTTGCGTTTGTTTCTGGATATTGGAATTTACTGCATTTATTGCAAAAATGTGTTGTAGTGAAACATACATAACTAATACCATTTAGTAGTGTTGAAATATCATTACAACAAATGATGCAACTTGCAGTTGCTCTGAAGCCCTCACTAAAAGGTGAATTACATTTTTTTTTATTTTATTTTTTTTTTCTTTTTGCATACAGGGTTATCGTTACCATCCTTCTAAATTCCATATATATGCGTTAATATACTGTATTGGTGTTTTTCTTTCTGGCTTATTTCACTCTGTATAATAGGCTCCAGTTTCAACCACCTCATTAGAACTGATTCAAATGTATTCTTTTTAATGGCTGAGTAATACTCCATTGTGTATATGTACCACAGCTTTCTTATCCATTCATCTGCTGATGGACATCTAGGTTGCTTCCATTGAATTACATTTTTAAAACAGCATTTTTAATTAGAATGATTTCTATAAAACACCTACCAGAGTGACATTCATTCATTTATTTATTCAATAGACATGGTCTGGCCATTTTAATTACCCAGGTATTAGGGATATGAAAGTGAATTAGACACAGAACTTTTACTAAGTACCTTCCAGCTTATAGGGTAAAATAAACAAGTAAACAACTTAATTCACAAAAGCTCACAGTTGGTAAGGTCAAGGTTCATGAGCAGTAGAATGGGGGCACAGAGAGAAGGGGCGATGTGTGGAAGACTCACAACTCTGATTGGCACCAATGACCATCACAGCATGTGGTTCCTGGGAGAGTTCTGACAGATCCAGTCAAGGCTCTAGGCAACAGCATTGAATTCCTGTTCTAGAGTGCTGTGAATCTCCGGATGGAATGTAGAGTCATGCCATAATACTGCTTCTCTACCAGTGCTATCACATACTACTGTTAGCTAGAAGTTATAATGTATCTGTGTATGCTCAGTTGTGTCCCACCCCAGGGGCTGTAGCCGCCAGACTCCTCTGGCCACAGAATTTTTCAGTAAAGAATACTGGCATGGGTTGCAATTTCCTACTAGAGGGGATCTAGAGGAAATGGCATTTCCAACTCAGGGATCGAACCCGAGTTACGTGCATTGGCAGATGGGTTCCTTACCACTGGTGCCACCTGGGAAGCCCATAAAATTAATGCTTACTAATGCCAACTCACATATCCTCACCAAAACTGTTATCTAGACTCAATAAAAACCTTAATTTTACAGATGAAACCACTATACAGAGTGTAAGAACCCTGTTCAATGTCTCACACATGGTATGTGGCTGAGCTCTGAGTCAGGACAGGGCAGACTGACTCTGTTCTCCTGACCCCTGCACTGCACTCTCTCAAGTCCACTGTGGACACAGCTGGTTGGAGTCCTCCCTAAAGCATTCCTTCTTCAAACCTTTGATGAGATTGGACACTGAGATTTCCTTATGTGTCAGAGAAGATGTGCCTTCATCCGAGAGTGAGTTGGTCCATGCTGACCTGCATTCCCAGTTCTGGGGTACAGGGTGCTGTGGGGCAGCCTGCCAGCCCCAAATTAGCCCCTTCTTTCCAGCCCACCCCTCCCTGTACCAGGAGCCCCTAGCAGTGTCTTACCTGTGAGATCTCCATCCCGAGGTGAGACTGTGTGCCTGTTTTACTAAATGCATCCATGTGTCATCCAGTGGGAGGGATACTGGACCCCAGGAAGCACATCCTGTGTTCTAGGTGTCTGTCCCGTGGTTTCTGGTGATGCTGTGGAGCCCATAACTGGGTAAGGAATGATGACTCTGGGCCCAGAGGAAGTAGAGCATCAATTCTAAGTGACTGAGTATTTCCTGGTCCTACTCCACCACCTCAGTTTACATTCTGGTTCTGATACTTACAACTAGTTATTATCATTAATGTGTTAAGAATCCTGATATAGAAGGAGATGGGGCTCTATCATGGGACCTGGGAGTGGGAGGAAAAGATGACAAGTAAGTAATTCTATTATTGGTGGGTTGATACTAGCACATATAAGTAGAGGGACAAAAGCATGTGCTCTATTGTCTTTTCTCCTGAGGCTCAAGGAGGATGGATGGGTACATGGCAGGACACAAAAGCTAGGTCTACTGACCAGGTTGAGGGGTCCTTCCAGTAGAGGTGTTACAGGGCTGTGGACTGCCCACAGGTGCCCTCGTGTTGTCCCCACTGAGACCTTAAGGTATGGGAGGGGGAGAGTGTGAATCCATCTCTGAACGCTGGTGGGGACTCTGGGGTGTGTGTGTCACAGGTGCATCCTTCCCACACCTGAGATGAAATGATGAGAGTCAGGGTGAGGGGGCCTCAGGGTGCGCTTGTGTGGACCACAGGGCTGTACCATGGGAACCCTGAGCCTGAGGGGCCGTGAGGAATGGGGGCAGCATGTTGGTGATCTTGAGTTTTGAGGTGGGAGCTCTACTGTGCTTCCCCCTAAGGCCCTTCTCAGTCTCTCTACTCATCACAGTGCTACTCTCTCGGTACTGTCTGGGAGCTTCCCTGATCAGTGGAAACAGAACAAGGCAGAAATGGCCACCCTGTACATCAGCCCCTTCTGCTTGGATCTGCCCCCTCAACCCACCTGGGCTTCCATTCTTGCTGCCACTTTTCCTCTTAAATGCAGAATGGAGGAGTTGGGGTCACTGCTGGCTGCAGGCAGCATGAACCCCTTCTCTTCTCTGCTTCACTTGCCTCTTCTTTGCTCCCTCCCTTGCAGACACCCTCTAGCAGAAGGCTTTCTATTTCCCCTTCTGTCAGGAGCTGTTTCCTTAAATTATATTTTGCATCTTTTTTAGTTATGGTTTATAAGTGTGTACTGAATGTTACCAAACCAAACTTTCAATATACAAAGGGGAAAAATGAAGTTTAGAAACTCTTAGACTTTCTAAACTATCTATTTTTTTCTCAGGACCCCAAACTTCAGTTTTGGAGGGCTAGAGTTGAATGATGACTCCTACTTTCTCTTTATTTCCTTTATATATAAATCTTTTTCTCTCCTGAAGCCTAATTTTGAGACTAGCAGAAAGGGATATTTCATAAAATGAAATGTGGTAAATGGAAAAAGATTTAGTATGTCTGCTGCTGCTGCTGCTAGGTCACTTCAGTCGTTACCGACTCTGTGTGACTCCATAGACGGCAGCCCACCAGGCTCTGCTGTCCCTTGGACTCTCCAGGCAAGAACAACTGAGCGGGTTGCCATTTCCTTCTCCAATGCATGAAAGTGAAAAGTGAAAGTGAAGTCGCTCATTCGTGTCCGACTCTCAGCGACCCCATGGACTGCAGCCCACCAGGCTCCTCCATCCATGGGATTCTCCAGGCAAGAGTACTGGAGTGGGGTGCCATTGCCTTAGTATGTCTAGAAGCCCTTATATATAGATACTGTGTATATGCATATATGCATCTGTCTCTCTATTTACTTATTGTCATTATCATCAATCTGTCAGGCCATCTATCTAATCTATTTCTTTAGGATCTATATTTCTATTCTAATTAATTTATTTATAGTTAAAACAATGAAACTGATGTCTTCATCAATAGACTCTTCTAAGATGTTTTAATATGAAAATAATAACCGTGACCTTTAAATAAAATATCAAGCACTTTAATTTTACTTGACACCAGCTTCCAGGAATTTGTCATTCCCAACTCTGCCACCTTGTGGTGATCCTGTAAACTGCACACGTGCAAAGCAGAGCCCGATGCTGTCAGACCAGCAGCATCCATGCAGAAGCTGAAACATTCATGTGAGGGACAAGTGCAAGGATACAGTGAGTGGATTACAATCTGACCTTGGACATTCATTGAAAAAATTGGTCATTTAAGTATCTGGAACTCAGAAGGCTAGAACCACCTAGGACTATGTAAAGATTCAGTGTCTACTTGACCCACAGACAGGTAGTGAGCCCGGGGAAATGGGTGGGGTGCTGATTGGGGGAAGCCATTAGCACAGACGTTGCCTCTACCTGGAAAACTCCCACCTCCGCCACTCCTGGGAGAGACAGTAACCTGGACCTGGAGTGGAGTGAAAGAGAGAGGTTTATTTTTTCCTTTTCCTTTTTCAAGAAGGTTGAAAGATTCAGAGGAGAACAGATATACTTCTGGGTGCTCTGTGGCAATATGGTAAAACAATGCAGTATTTTTGTCATTTGAAAAATAATGAGTTTCTATTCTTCAAATATAATAATTCCTGTTCTAAGTATCAATTACAAGTAAATAATCTGAAATACGGACAAAATATATGTGAAAAAAACTTTATGGTAACATTAATTACATAAAAATGAGGCTATAAAATTTTTCTTCCTTCATATTGTTCATTTCTTCCTTGTCCTTTCTGATAATGATTGATAAATTATTACCATTAAGGAAGCTAACTGTTAATATATCCTATTCTCAGAAGCATATGAAATGTCTACTGACTGCAACTTTTCATGAAGCAATTGAAATTTTAAAAAAGAATGACATTTTAAAAACTTGCCCTGGGAACTGTGTCAGATGGGCTGGAAATGACCTGAATGTGACCAGAGCATCTTCAAACTGTCCCCTCAGAGAGACCTGAGCCTGGAAGGCGCCGGGGTTAGATCATGGCCTTGCAGGGGAGAGTCAGCCTGAGGCCTGACCTCCCTTCCATCCCCTCTCCTCCTGCACAGCCAGGGGCCTGGCCTGTGAGCAGGCACTGCACCCAGTCTGTGTCTATTCCCTCTGAACCTGCATCTTCAAACCTCAATGTGCAGAAGAACAACTTGGAGGGACTGTGACGTGATACACAGAGGCTATTCGAAGCTTCTGGGTCTTGCTGGTGCTGCCTGGAGTGACCACACTTTGAGATGCCCTCATCTAAACTGCATCCCCACCTCCACAGCAAATAGCAGGCCTCGGTCACCCTCAGGACCAAGGTTGCTCACCTGTTGTCCCTTCTCTAGTGGACATGTAGAGAAGAAGCTGACAGTTCTTGAAGCAGCCTGGGTTCCATTTGGGTAGGAATTCCTGTTCTGAGATCCCTGAAGGGGTTTAGAAGGGGGGATAGCAGGGACTCCCTCTGGGTGTGGGTGTCTCCTCATGAAACCTTCTCCCTGGTGAGAGGCTGGCTGGGAGCATCCAGAGCAATGTCTTGGGCAATGCAGTATCCAGGGCAGGGCCTCTCTGGACCAAGTCTAACAGGAGTTCTCCTGCACACATTCTAATCTCTGCACTGAGCTTGTGTTTTGCAGGAAGAAACATGGCGCAAGTGCATCAGCAGGTGGCTCTCGGGGCAGGACTGCTGCCCCTGGGTGGCTGCAAAGAGAAGAGGGGTTGGGTCTGTAAATACAGAAGACCACATCCCCTCTCACTCTGCAGAAGGGGAGTATAGCCCAAGTGACATAGCCCAAGGACAGAGTGGTCTTAGGGGCTAAGAAAGATCCGTGACCGGAATAGTTAGGTTCAGTCAAAAAGTGTTAATTACTCAGTCGTGTTGTGTCCGACTCTTTGAGCCCGCCAGGCTCCTCTGTGAGATTTTCCAGGCAAGAATATTGGAATGGGTTGCCATTTCCTCCTCCAGGAGATCTTCCCAACCCAGAAATTGAACCTGTGTCTCCTGCATTGTGGGAAGATTCTTTACCATCTGAGCCACGAGGGAAGGTTCTGTCAAAGCCCTGTGTTCTTATGACACCCCTGTGCTCCAGGACCTTGTCTCCAGATCATTCTAAGAAGCGGGGAATAACCAGCAATCTCATCCCCCCAACTCAATGGTTCCCACCTCACCCCCTCCATGCTCACCTGTGAATTCCTGTGCTCCTGTCCTCATTTCTGCTGACCTGATAATCACGCGTGTATTTTCAGCCTGTTTACAGTTCTCTTCTTTGTCCCTGAGCCCAGCCCTGGGAAATATCAATGCCTGATTCCACCAAACTTATTCTTCATGGGCCAACTGATCCCAAACCCTGACCATGTGAGATCTCACAGTCTGTATATGCTGGCCAGGGTGAGCAGGGGAGAGAGAGTCACTCATGTGACTTAATGCAACTTTTCTACACCAGCACTGGCCATGGGGCCTGGCTCTCAGGACCACGGAAACAGGAGGTCAAAGGACCGTATTGCTCATATAAGGAGATGTTGAAGATTCAGAAGCTTATTGGTGTCTGAGCTGCAGACAGGGGCAGATGCAGCCTCCGATAGTGCCTGAAATGGTGAGAGGTGTCGCTATTGGCTCTCACGAGGGAGGGTTTAAGGGGTGGTCTATATAGACCCCGGTCGGTACCCTGACACCTCCTCTTAGGCTGATCCTGCAGCTGGGACTGTGACCTTGAGGACGTGGGGTCAGGATGGCTCTGGGCAGACACCTCTCCCTGCAGGGACTCTGTGTCCTCCTCCTTGGCACCATGGTGGGTGGTCAAGGTAAGAGCTACCCCTCTGTCCTGGGTCCACAGCAGGGAGTGAATGCCTTGATGAAGGGAAAGGTATATGGAGTTCTGGAGCCGAGCCTCAGTGTTTTTGACCAAAAGGGAGCCATGCTGACTGAAAATACTGGTCCCTGTCCTGTGCGGGGTCCACTGGTCGTAGCAGCAGATTTTAAAGAGCAGTGAGGTTTGGTCTGGACCGAGCTGGGTTATCCTGAGTCCTTCCACTGTCTCCCTTGTCTTTAGGGAGCTTCTAGGAGTCCTAATGGCTCCCAGTGTGTGGAAGTTCCAGCCACTGACCTCAGCTGGGACTCTGGGCTGTTCCCACACACTCCACGTGTCTGGTGTGTGAGCACTGCCCCTGGGTCCCCGTGTTTCCTGTGTCTATGCTCCTGTAGGCTCTGTGCTTGTGTGTGTGTGTCTATGTGTGAGGAGTTTGTGTTTGTGTGCAAGGATATGTGTGTTTGCAGGGGTGTGTGATGAGTGTGTGAGTGTGTGTATGTGTGAGAGAGGATGCGTGTGTGTGGGATGTGTGTGTGCGTGGAGCGTGTGAGGAGTTTGTGTACAAGGGTATGTGTGTTTTCAGGGTGTGTGAGGAGTGTGTGAGGATGTGTGTGTGTGGAGTGTGTGAAGAGCTTGTGTGTGTCTGTGTGTGAGGGTGTGTGATGGTGTGTGAGGGTGTGTGGAGCCAGTCTGTGTGAGAGGAATAGGGCTGCTGAGCAGGGACTGAGTCTGTTGGTCTGTGAAGCACACAGGGTCCCACAGGGCTGGGTGTCATGGCTGCTGCAGATCAGAGATAATTGTGCACCTGCCTGCTTCTCTCTGACTCCCCTCCCCCATCCCCTGGCTCCCCTCTGCTTGTAGACGCGTCTGCCCAGCACTGGGCTCTGTGAGAGGCTCTGCCTGCTGACCTAATCCATTCCCACCAGGTGTCCATTGTGAAGCAGAGAAGCCCACAGCCAGGAGAGAGAACCTCTTGCCTGTAGAGTTTAGTTGATGTGCAGCCCCAGGTGTATAAGTTCCCGAGTCCCTGCCCTGGCCCCTGTAACTTGTTTCCTGATGTTACGAGGGCCTGGGATGGTCCTTTCCCCTCCCAGAATCTGCTGTGACTCTGTGGGGAGCTCTTTCTCTCTTGTGCCCTCTCCTGTCCCTCCCTGGACCTGGTTTCCCCTGAGTGAGAGGACAGGGAAACCATCCTCTCAACCAGTGAGGGCTACAGCTGCAGAGAATCTGGTCTCCAGCCTGGAGGAGGCAGCTCTCTCAGATGTGGGTGCTGGTCCACTGAGACTCAGTGCAGCCCTGTCTCCTCTCAGAGCTCACTGTTGTCCCCTAGACCTCAGCCTCCAGTTCACAGCTCTCCTTGGAAAGCTCCCTCCCTCCATGTCTCTGCTTCTCAAAAGCTGGGTAGATGCTGGTGAAGCATCTTCTCCTGAGAGCTCTGGAGGGCAGAGGTGGGTTTTGATCCCCTGAGGGGTGAGACAACATGTGTTCAGATGCAAGTCCCCACACTTACGAGGACAACTGTTGGAAGTTTCCTGAGATGTTACTTATGAAGCAAGACCATTTTGCCCAAGGAAGTACTCTTTTTATTTTTCCTGAAACAACACTGTTCAGTGATTTCCTACTAAAATTTTCTTCTACTTCATATGACATTGAACTTGCTCCTTATAAAACAGTAGTCTAGGCATTTGTGAGCATTTGATGATTGCTGAGCTGAGCAGACATTACAAGAGTTTTTACCAGGAAATTCATGATGGACATTGCCAAAAAATTATTCCTTGAAGCATAATTGATGTTATTATACACAATAATGTAGACCCCCCAAGATTAGATAATTCAATATATAATATTTTTATAACATGTTTTTAAAAGTTAACAATATATTTTGCACATCTGTATATATTAATATTGTTAATTATGCTGCTTTTACACAGTAAAAATTTTTTATTGTTTTGATGTGTGTATGTGTGCATTCAATTGTGTCTGACTCTTTGTGACCCCATGGACTGTAGCCACCAGGCTTCTCTGTCCAATGGGATTCTCCAGGTGGGAATACTGCAGTGGGTTGCCATGCCCTCCTGAGGGGATCTTCCTGACCCAGGGATTGAATCTGCATCTTTTTTTGTCTCTGGCACTGGCACACAGATTCTTTGCACTGCTTAGGAAGTCCATTGTATTGATGGAATTACAAAAGATAGGATATTCCAGGAATAACATAGAAAATTTAAATCCTACAATTATTTTATCTTATAATTGAAATGCAGTATACTTTCCTAATCACTGATGTTAGGCATGTTGCTGAAAAATCAATTAACAATTTTGTTAAGGAGAAAAGCAGGGGATTTTATTCTACCCAAACTTTGGATAATAACCTGGGAAGCAGATTTTCAGAAAGCTCCAGAGTCGTCTTGAATCCTAATCTCTTAAGTGAAACCTCATCACTTTTGCCAAATTCCATTTGTTAGACTCATGTTACTAGATACACACAAGTGTGGGGATTACACAAGGACATGAACACAGGCAGAAGGAATAACTGAGACATTTCAGAGCCTGTTACCCCAGCCCTCTGTTTCTGAGCTGGATGAGATGCTCCCTATGGACAGGGAAAGAGAGGGAGGATTCCTCCCTGGATCCGGGGCCACGAGCTGTAACTGAGATGGAGAAGCTGGGCCCTAGTAGCCTTGGGCACATCTACAGGGAGGGCAGCATCCAGAGTCTCTGAAGGCCTGTCCTTGGTGGTGTCCCTGGAGCTGGTTCTACAGGCTCATGAGAAACACCTGGTGCATCCCTTCCTGCTCCAGGTTCAGTGATGGCACATTGGGAGCTTAGAGTTGGCCACGGTGGGAATATGTGTACCACATAAGTCAACAAATACTATATATAGGTAATTTTTAATCTCAGCTCATTTTTAAAATATTTATACCATTGCCTTGTCTCCTAAAATCTCTCCTGTGCCCTCTGTCTGTGTCTCTCTTGCAGATCTGGAGCTGAGGCTGAAGGATGGAACCCACCGCTGCGAGGGGAGAGTAGAAGTGAAGCATCAAGGACAATGGGGCACAGTGAATGATTATGATTGGGGCTTGGAGGAGGCGGCTGTGGTGTGCAGACAGCTGAGGTGTGGAGCTGCTGTTGAGGCTCCTCGAGGTGCTTATTTTGGACCAGCAGCTGGCCCCATTTGGTTTTACTATGTTTTATGTGGGGGAACAGAATCAGCTCTCACTGAATGTCAATATTCTAGTATTGGAGACTTTAGTGATGATGGTTTCATTCATGACTGGGATGCTGGAGCAGTCTGCTCAGGTGAGTCCTGCCTGGTCTGGGTGGGGGTCCCCAGCAGCAAAAGCCTTGGTCTGATTCCAGAATAACTATGTGAGAATATGGATCACAGCCTTTAGAGTCTACTTGGGTGAAGACCTCAGTCCCACATGATTCCTAGAGCATTGGGTGCTCAAGGGTGCAGAAGGAATTGCTTGGACTTGAACAGTAAAGGCTCCAAACCAACTTCTGGGTTGGACCTGTCTGAGTTAGTTTTATCATGGTAGCTGCTTTTTATTCTTTTTTAGGATGGTTTAAGAAGTGCAGCTACAGGATGGTGTATAGGAGAGATGCAGGCAAGCAAATTTTATTGTATTCATGTTCCTAGGAATTATTATCTGTCCTATGAAAAAGAAAGAGTACCATCAGGTCAGTTCATGGGGAGATGCCAATAGAACAAGCTCAGCCTAGCAGTCTTAACCAAAATGGGGCATGAAGATCCAGGGACCAGTGACAGTACTGTGGGTCAAGATGCAGTTACACAAGGGAAAAGACACGAGGGGATTTCACTGATGTGTTTGAATGTCACTAGGTCACAGTCAGTCAAGGGTGGCAAGAAGGGGGACTTCTGGCAGGGGATAGTCTCATCACACTGGTGCACCTGCTCACCTGGGTGGGGAGCTCATATCTTTATGTGGGGATGTTGAAGCTGCAGAAAAATATGAAGCTTTGAAATTTATACCACAGTAGCTGGAACAAAGCAAGTGCTAAGGCAGTGAGGCTAAAAGAACCTGAAGTGACTCATAAGAAGTGTTCAGTGTTGTCTAAGTGTAACTGACTTGTGCCAAATTGGAGGCGGTAAAGACAGCAGTGAAACTGGAGTGTGAATGGGTGGTCTCAGGAACTAAGAACATCTCAGTTGTTATCACAATGGTGGATGAGATGGCCAGGATGTTAATCTATCAGAGCAGCTGGATTGGAGGAAGAGTCAGAAATCACAGTGAATTCCCCGAGGGAGGTGGCTGAGTCTCAGGAAAGGGTCACCCCACTTGATGGGATGGTGGGACCTGGGAGCCCTGAGGACATCTGCAGTGGGTCCCTAAGAGCCACAGCCAATTAGCTCTTTGGTTATGTTGGAGAAGATTGATGGAAAGGTGATCTTTTCCAATCCCACTTTCAGCAGATTTTTGATGATACTAGTTGAGACCCCCTAAGAAAACAATTATTTTTCTTTTTAGAAAATACTTTATCCAGGCATTACTGACAAACAAAAACTGTACATATTTAATGTTTTCAATATGATAAGTTCACAAATCAGTATACATCTGTGAAACTATTACAACACCCATGCCATAAACCTATTCATCTCCTCAGAAGTTTTCATCCACCTTCTTTTTTACAGTATTACCCTCAAAAACTATTATTTTCAAGGAGATTTGACTTTCTATTATAATTTTTGCTCTAAGAAAGCCTTAATGTTTTCCAACATTTCAAGTGACATTCCTTATTGGCAAAATGTCCTAGTCATGGTTTCGCCTGAAGATAAACTTCTGGAGACACTACAGGAGGCTCTGCTTTATTTTGATAAATCAGCATCTAAGTTAAAATGGACTGTGTGCTGCTGGAGCTCCTAGTGATGATTTTAAGAAAATTGATGTCTTGATATTAATTCCAATTAAGATGCATTTTAAAATAAGAAGATTTGTGAGTAGTCTGGCATTTAAGCCTTGACTGTGGTCTATACTCCCTGACCACTATTGCTCCAACTTCGGCTCTCATACATTTATGGACAATTCCAGCTTACTTCTATGAATGTCTTTGTCATGAGTTTCCTCCCACTCATTTGTCTTTTCTCTATTTTCAGACATGTTTTAATAATGTGAAGGTAAGTCAAAACAGTGGTGATGCACCAGAGATAAGAATAGAATAGCACATCTGTTCAGTTTTCTCAGTGGAATTGAAGTCTCGGAGTTTATTCCTCTCAGTCTTAGGAGTCAGGTATGGAAGAGAAATCTCAGCCTCTTTAGTGGATTGTTGGAAGTGAAGCAGGAGAAATCCAGAGTAGAAACAATCACTTGAGAAGAATGTACAGGAGTTTGTTTGAATTAAAAAGTGGACTTCAAAGGCTTCAAGACAAAGGTTTGGGATGGCTTCACAAGCTGAGAGGGACTGCAGTACAGAAGTGCAAAATGATGAGGGGACGAAGATGCAAGGATTACAGGAGGGGAGGGTGGGTTCCTGATCCAGGTCAACTACTACATTCACCACAACCTCTGTGTACCCTTGCTTACTGCCCTCTCTTCCTTTATCTTGATGCGGGAGTCATTTCTGAGCCTTCTGGAAGTGCTGGCCATTGAAGGTTGCCATTTTATTTGTGGAAAGTTTTTATAATATTGAATCTATTTCTTTAGCAAATATAGGACCAATCAGATTTTCCTTTTTTTTGGTATCAGGTTCTGTTGAGTTGTGCTTTTCAAGGACTTGGCCTATTTTGCCAAAATTTTTGAAATTGAGTAAAATGTGCTCATATCTCATATCATTAAATTCACCAGTTGACTCTGTTGATTTCTTCATTGTATGTTTGATTTCTATTTAATTGATTTCTGTTCTTAGTTTTTGTTCCTCTTTTTTGCTTATGATTTGTTGTTATTTTTGTAGATCCATGAAATGGAATCTTAGATCATTTCATTCACCTTTGGTTTTTTTCTAATGTAGGCATCAAGGAAGCATCAGTTTCTCAAATTTTCTTCTAGCCACCACTTTAACGTTAGCCCACTAATTTTGATACACATAATTTCTTTTGTATTTTATCATCATAAAATATTTCTTCTCTCTCTCTGAATATATTCTTTGCCCTATACTCTTACTTTATATGATACTAATATAAACACTACAGTTTTGTGCATAGTGTATAATTTTTACCTCTTTATTAATAATTTGTTTCTGTGCTTATATTTAAACATATATATTTATAGACAGCATATGGTTTTACAGGGCTTCCCCAATGGCTCACACAGTAAAGAGTCTGCTTGCACTACCAGAGACCAGTGTTCAACCCCTGGGTCAGGAAGATCCGCTGGAGAAGGGAATGGCAACCTACTCCAGTATTCTTGCCTAGAAAATCCCATGGATAGCAGAGCCTGGTGGGCTACAGTCCATGGGGTGCAAAGAGTCAGACACAACTGAGCAACTTCGCTTTCACTTTTCCAGCAGTTAAATGTTTTTACTTTGTCATGGGACTTGCATTGCCTCAAACAGAAAGTCAGAACTACTTATCTTATCCTCTCCTCCTGGCTTCAATCTTTCCCAGAATCAGAGTCTTTTCCAGTGAGTCAGATCTTCGGATCAGGTGGCCAAAGTATTGGAGTTACAGCTTCAGCATCAGTCCTTCCAAAGAATATTCAGGACTGATTTCCTTTAGGACTGACTGATTGGATCTCTTTGCTGTACAAGGGACTCTCAAGAGTCTTCTCCAACACCACAGTTCAAAAGCATCAATTCTTCAGCACTCAGCTTTCTTTTTTTATTTTATTTTTAAACTTTACATAATTGTATTAGTTTTGCCAAATACTCTCACATCCATACATGTCTACTGGAAAAATCATAGCTTTGATTAGATGGATCTTTGTTAGCAAAGTAATGTCTCAGCTTTTTAATGCTGGGATGGAGGAGCCTGGTAGGCTGAAGGCATGAGGTCGCTTAGAGTCAGGCATGACTGAGCGACTTCACTTTCACTTTTCACTTTCATGCATTGGAGAAGGAAATGGCAACCCACTCCAGTATTCTTGCCTGGAGAATCCCAGGGATAGAGGAGCCTAGTGGGCTGCTGTCTATGGGGTCGCACAGAGTCGGACACGACTGAAGTGACTTAGCAGTAGCAGCAGCAGGTTGGTTATAGCTTTTCTTCCAAGGGTCAAGCTCTTTTAATTTCATGGCTGAGGCCACGGTCTGCAGTGATTTTGGAGCCCAAGAAAATAAAGTCTGTCACTCTTTCCATTGTTTTCCCATTAATTTGCCATGAATAGATGGGACCAGATGCCACAATCTTCGTTTTTTGAATGTTGAGTTTTAAGCCAAACTTTGAACTCTTTCACTTTCATCAAGAGGCTCTTTAGTTCTTCATTTTCTGCCAAAAGGTTGGTGTCATCTGCATATCCCAGGGACAGAGGAGCCTGGTAGGCTGCGGTCCATGGGGTCGCTAAGAGTCACACATGACTGAGCGACTTCACTTTCACTTTTCACTTTCATGCATTGGAGAAGGAAATGGCAACCCATTCCAGTGTTCTTGCCTGGAGAATCCCAGGGACGGGGGAGCCTGGTGGGATGCCGTCTATGGGGTCGCACAGAGTCGGACACGACTGAAGCGACTTAGCAGCAGCAGCAGCATATCTGAGGTTATTGCTATTTCTCCTGGCAATCTTGATTCCAGCTCAAGCTTCATCCAGCCTACCATTTCCCATGATGTACTCTGTGTAAAAGTTCAGTAAGCAGGCTGACAATATATAGCCTTGACGTACTCCTTTCCCAAATTGGAACCAGTCTGTTTTCCCATATCCTGTTCTAACTGTTGCTTCTTTACCTGCATACAGATTTCTTAGGAGGCAGATAAGGTGGTCCAGTATTCCCATCTCTTTAAGAATTTCCCACAGTTTGTTGTGATCCACCCAGTCAAAGGCTTTGGTGTAGTCAATAAAGCAGAAGAAGATGTTTTATCTGAAACTGGCTTGCTTTTTCTTTGATTCAGTGGATATTGGCAATTTGATCTCTGGTTCCTCTGCCTTTTTTAAATCCAGCTTGAACATCTGGAATTTCTCGGTTCACCTACTGTTGAAGCTTGGCTTGTACAGTTCTTCTGTGTATTCTTGGCCACCTTTTCTTAATTTCATCTGCTTCTGTTAGGCCCATACTATTTCTGTCCTTGATTGTGAACATCTTTGCATGAAAAGCTCCCTTGTTACCTCTAATTTTCTTGAAGAGATCTCTAGTCTTCCCATTCTATTGTTTTCCTCTTTTTCTTTGCATTGATCACTGAGGAAGGCTTTCTTATCTCTCCTTGCTATTCTTTGGAACTCTGCATTCAAATGGGTATCTTTTCTTTTCACCAGTGCCTTTAGCTTCTCTTCTTACTCAGCTATATGTAAGGCCTCCTCAGACAGCCATTTTGCTTTTTTGCATTTATTTTTCTTGGGGATGTTTTGGATTACTGCCTCTTGTACAATGTCACTAATGTCCATCCACAGTTCTTCAGGCACTCTATCAGATCTAGTCCCTTGAAATATTTGTCATTTCTACTGTATATCATAAGGAATTTGATTTAGTCATACCTGAGTAGTCTAGTGGTTTTTCCTACTTTCTTCAATTTAAGTCTGAATTTTGAAATAAGGAGTTCATGATCTCCTGTTAAATTAATCCAAATAATTATTTCAGTTAGTATAAATTTCAATTTTACAAGTTCCATTTGTTTTTTCTAGTTTCATTTCTCTGTTTATTTTTATGCTTCATTAAGCAATTTGTATTAGTGATTTAAATACTTTATCAGCCAATTCAATCATTTCTGTAATTTCTGAATCTGTTTTTAGTGATTGCTTAAAGAGCAATCCAGAGAAGCTGATGGCACCCCACTCCAGTACTCTTGCCTGGAAACTTCCATGGACGGAGGAGCCTGGTGGGCTGCAGTCCATGGGGTCGTAAAGAGTCAGACACGACTGAGCGACTTCACTTTCACTTTTCACTTTCATGCATTGGAGAAGGAAACGGCAACCCACTCCAGCATTCTTGCCTGGAGAATCCCAAGGACTGAGGAGGCTGCCATCTACAGGGTCACACAGAGTCGGACACGACTGAAGCGACTTAACAAAGAGCAATCAATGTGGTATGGGTTATATTTTTATTTTTTGGAAATTCTAGTATAGTTTTTTTTTTTTTTTTTCCCATTCGATACTGAGAATTGTTAGATAGTCCTTTACTGGAAAGAACTTTAGAAATAAGTAATCAGAACACACTCAGAAACCAGGGAATTGTACATGATGAATTAAATTTTTTTTTAATTGAGTTACCTTCATTTTCTTCAAACTGTGTTCCTATGATGACCAACTCACAAATTTTTATTTTAGTCTTCCTCCTTTAGTTTCAAAGCTTCCTGTGAGCCCACCTTACCTGCCACATGCCTCACTTACACTCCATTCTACAGCAGGTGCTTCCATTTTTTTCTTTTCTTTTCTATCCATCCATATCTTTTAAGATGATGTTTGCTTGTCTGAAGTGGAAGAAATGAGAATTGATGGTAGGATTATGTGGTAGATGTGAGAAACATCTAGATGTGATATAATATGCAAAAAGCTTATTCAACTAGTATTTTCCCAAATGTTATATATTTTATCCATTGTGAGGCTTTTGTAACTTGGAACTTTCCAAATTATGCCTTGCTTTTTCACTGCTTCCTTCCTGTCATTTCCATTCTCTTCTTCCTTCTCCTTTACCTCCTCCTCATCCTTCTTCTTATTTTTGTTTTGGCAGCATTCCAGCTTCTTTTAACATTACAAAACATTCTTGAATGAAATTAAGTAAGAGGCAAATAAATGAAAAGTCATCCTGTGCTCACTGTTGCTGCTGCTGCTAAGTTGCTTCAGTCATCTCCAACTCTGTGCGACCGCATAGACGGCAGCTCACCAGGCTCTGCCGTCCCTGGGATTCTCCAGGCAAGAACACTGGAGTGGGTTGCCACTTCCTTATCCAATGCATGAAAGTGAAAAGTGAAAAGTGAAAGTGAAGTCGCTCAGTCATGTCCGACTCTTATCGACACCATGGACTGCAGCCTACCAGGCTCCTCTGTCCATGGGATTTTCCAGGCAAGAGTACTGGAGTGGGGTGCCATTGCCTTCTCCATCCTGTGTTCACAGATTGGAATAATTAATGTTAAATATCTATGCTATTCGAAGTGAGTACAGACTTGATGCAATCCCTATCAAAGTCTCAATGGCATTGTTTATGGAAATAGAAAAGGCAATCTTCAAATAAGAGTGTGTTGTTTAATTTTTAGGTACTCATTAATTTTCCTGTTTTCTTGTCATCACTGAATTTTAGTTTCACTCCACTGTGGTCATAAAGATACTTGGAATGATGCTGATCTTGAATTTGTTCAAACTTGTTTGTACCTAGCATGTCATCTAGCCAGGAGAACATGCCATGTGTGCTTGAGAAGAATGCAAATTTTTCTGTTGATAGGAATACAGAATTAGTACAATGGTGGTATTAAAATCAATTACTGTCACCCCTTTGCATTTTCTACAACTCCTGTCTCAGAAGAAAAATCTCTAATAGGAGATGATCTGCAAACTCAGCTGTCTGGGAAGCTCTCATTGAGAACTCCCTCTCCCCCAGGTTCATTGACAAATCCTGGGATTTCAAGAGAGATGGTCAGGACCATGCCCCCACTATGGTTTTCCAGTAGTCATGTATAGATGTGGGAATTAGACTGTAAAGAAAGCTGAGAGCCAAAGAATTGATGCTTTTCAACTGTGGTGTTGGAGAAGACTCTTGAGTGTCCCTGTACAGCAAAGAGATCCAGCCAGTCAGTACTAAAGGAAATCAGTCCTGAATATTCATTGGAAGGACTGGTGTTGAAGCTGAAACTCCAATATTTTGGACACCTGATGCAAAGAGCTGACTCATTTGAAAAGACCCTGACGCTGGGAAAGATTGTGGGCAGGAGGAGAAGGGGATGACAGAGGGTGAGATGGTTGGATGGCATCACTGACTCGATGGACGTGAG
>NW_011484100.1:0-396 GCF_000754665.1 Bison bison bison | reverse complement strand
AAAATTCAACATCCATTTATGATAAAAACTCTCCAGAAAGCAGGAATAGAAGGAACATACCTCAACATAATAAAAGCTATATATGACAAACCCACAGCAAACATTATCCTCAATGGTGAAAAATCGAAAGCATTTCCTCTAAAATCAGGAACAAGACAAGGGTGCCCACTTTCACCATTACTATTCAACATAGTTTTGGAAGTTTTGGCCACAGCAATCAGAGCAGAAAAAGAAATAAAAGGAATCCAAATTGGAAAAGAAGAAGTAAAACTCTCACTATTTGCAGATGACATGATCCTCTACATAGAAAACCCTAAAGAATCCACCAGAAAATTACTAGAAATAATCAATGACTACAGTAAAGTTGCAGGATATAAAATCAACACACAGAAATCC
>NW_011484099.1:13913-14675 GCF_000754665.1 Bison bison bison | reverse complement strand
GCAGCAGCAGCAGCCTATTGGATGGGGAAGGCAATGGCACCCCACTCCAGTACTCTTGCCTGGAAAATCCCATGGACGGAGGAGCCTGGTAGGCTGCAGTCCATGGGGTCGCTAAGAGTCGGAGACGACTGAGCTACTTCATTTTCTCTTTTCACTTTCATGCATTGGAGAAGGAAATGGCAACCCACTCCAGTGTTCTGGCCTGGAGAATCCCAAGGACAGGGGAGCCTGGTGGGCTTCCTTCTATGGGGTCGCACAGAGTTGGACACGACTGAAGCGACTTAGCAGCAGTAGCAGCAGCAGCAGCCTATGGGATAACGAGCAATATGCCTTACACCCCTATTCCATGAAATAGCATTTAGCAACCTCCCAACTGGAGTGTGAGGCCTTCTTAGATCACCTAGACTGCAAAGCTGATAAAATACACGTAAGTACACCAGCCAAGATCAGATGAGGGTACTGACCTTACTGACTCATGTAATAGTGATCCATGCAATAAGCAGCTGTTTTTTCTGGGGGTTTTTTTTTGTTTTTTTTTTAAGCTAGTGTTTTGGAGTAGCTTGTTATGCTGTCTTTAAAACCACTGACCTTCTTAATTTTTGATGTTACCACAAAGACCTTCTCAAGTCTTATCATATATCGACTAAGCATATCAGCTTTTCTTAAATGCAACTTGATTAAAATGTGCAATTTAAAAGTTTAGGCAATTTAACTTGTTGGTGTCATTGAATCTTTTGATTCAATACTTTAATAAAATTATAG
>NW_011484099.1:8909-10691 GCF_000754665.1 Bison bison bison | reverse complement strand
CAAACCACAATATTTTAATTCACATGTCCTTTACCTCTTCGAGGGCTTCCCTTGTGGCTCAGCTGGTAAGAATCAGCCTGAAATGTGGGAGGCCTGGCTTCGATCCCTGGGTTGGGAAGATCCCCTGGAGAAGGGAAAGGCTACCCACTCCAGTGTTTTGGCCTGGAGAATTCCGTGGACTTTATAGTCCATGGGGTTGCAAAGAGTCAGATGCGACTGAGTTACTTTCACTTCATTCACTTACCTCTTTGAGTGGCTCGACGGTCAAGAATCTGCCTGGAGGATACACCTGAGACGTTCAGTACCTGGGTTGGGAGGATACCCTGAAGGAGGAAATGGCAACCCGCCCCAGTATTCTTGTCTGAGAAATCTCATGGATGTAGTGGCTTAGCAGGCTACAGTCCCTAGAGTTGTAAATAGCTGGACACAACTGAACACACACGCACACATTAACCTTTTTGAAGTTATTTGAAGAATGTGGAAAATACCAGATGTGTTGGGGTTTAGTCCAGATTTTTTACCCCCTGAAAATAACCAACTGGTGCCTCCAAATCATTTTATTGTTACTAAGGGTGAGTAGAGAAAATACCCTTCATTGGCATTTTCAATATGTCAAAAGCATTGAATACATATCTCCTTCATTTAAAAAAAAAACACACAGCCCTTAAACCTTTTATGTTTTGTGAGAATTCAGGCAAGATTCTTTTCTAAAGTTTCTTTTTAAAGTTATCAGAATAAAATACTTATATTTAATGGATGTTGTGAAGATCAGATATACAATGCAGCTTATGTATAATATAATACATAAGCTGTCTGTATAATATTCTGTGTGTGCAATCTGGTTTACTATGCTTTTACTTGCCCTCTTATCATAATTATTTTTAGATCATTAAAACTTCTTGGCAAAACCACTACAATATTATAAAGTAATTAGCCTCCAGTTAAAATAAATAAATTTATATTTTATTTATTTTTTTCTTTATTTTTATTTTTTTACTTTACAATATTGTATTGGTTTTGCCATACATCAACATGCATCCACCACAGGTGTACACGTGAAAAGCAAACTTCTTCAAAAAGCTGAGTGATTTTCCATAATATGTATGCAGTATATCTTTGAACTTTTTTCCTGTTGCTCGACACTTCATTTCTAAATTTTGCTTTCATAAATAATGGTGCAATGCAGCAGCAAGCATTTCTGTTAATTACATGTTCACATCATTGTTTAGCTCTTCAAATAGAGCTAAAACAGAGGATATATTTGTCAAATAGGTCTTCATAAGGCTTGAGACTCACAGTTACAGAATGTTAGATTTTGAATATCAGTTCCCTGAAGAATGACAGACAGTGTGTGCCATAATGAACAAAATCACTATGCAAATTTTATAGGAAAATATACTAATATAGATGATAGAATCTGCTTTCCCAACTGAACCATATTTAAATAAATGAACATTTGTCAATTAGCAATCTTAAATAAGCATACTTCACATACTTCATTATAAAAGATTTTCTAAAAACTTATCCACTGAATCCCAATACTTTGAGAAATGATTAAAGAGTAAGTTAGTAAAAAGGTATTGGAATATTTTTAATAACAATTTTATTGACCTAGAGTTAATTTTCAACGCTGTGTTCCTTTCAGGTCTACAGTAAATGATTCAGATATATCTATATCTATGTAACTGTATCTATTCCATATAGATATAGATGTATCATATTCTTTTTCAGAGTCTTCTCCATTATAAATTATTATAAGATATGGAATATTGTCCCCTTTGC
>NW_011484099.1:4458-6183 GCF_000754665.1 Bison bison bison | reverse complement strand
CACTTGACAGTATTGTGCTTTGCAGATACTGCATTTTTACAGATTGAAGATTTGTGGCAACCCTGCATCAAGCAAGTCTATTAGCACTGTTTTTCCAGCAACATTTGCTCACTCCTATCTCTGTCACATGTCATATTTTGGTAATTCTGGCAATATTTTAAACTTTTTCATTACTGTGTAAGTTATGGTGATCTGCCATCTCTGATGTTACTATTGAAAAAGATTATAACCCACTGAAGGTTTAGATGGTGTTAGCATTTTAAAGTATTTTTCAACTAGAATATGTATATTTTTTAGTTTTTATTGATTTGCAAAAAGTTTTTAAATTATTTTATTTTATTTGGCTGTGCTGGGTCTTCTCTGTGGCATGTGGACGTCTCTAGTTGCGCTGTTTGGGTTTAGTTCCCTGTGGCATGTGGTATCTTAGTTTCCCCCAAGGGATCAGGCACAGGTCCCCTTAAAATACAGTGGATTCTTAACCACTGGACCACTAGGGAAGTCCCAATATATGTACATTTCTTAGACATAATATTTCAGTGTGCATACTTAGACATATGCACACTGAAAATGTGTTTGACCTGCTTTATTAATGATATTTGCCTTATTGGAAACAGAAAGTGAAATCGCTCAGTCGTGTCCAACTCTTTGCGACCCCATGGACTGTAGCCTGCCAGACTCCTCCATCTATGGGGTTTTCCAGGCAAGAATACTGGAGTGGGTAGCTGTTTTCTTCTGCAGGGCATCTTCCTGACCCAGGGATCGAACCAGGGTCTCCTGCACTGCAGGCAGACTCGTTACTGTCTGAGCCACCAGGGAAGCCTAATTTGCCTTATCACAATAAACTGAATATACCAAACCTATCATATCTCCCAGCCATGTCTGTATGCTTATAAATCTATATACCTACATATTATGTAGATATATTAATATATTATATATGTGTATGTATTGGTTGGTTGTTGTTTAGTCACTAAGTTAGGTTCAGATCTTTTGGGACCCCACGGACTATAAACCATCAGGTACCTCTATGTATGCAATTATTTAATAACCATTGTTATGAATAACAGCATTGCTGACTTTTGCCTCTTTTCTCACTTTTAATTACTTTCTTCTGGATTACTTTAAAAATATGCATTAAATGCTTACCGTGACTCATAAGTGGACTTCTAACCTCGGTGTACATTTTTTTTCTGTGTCTTGATGAAATGACCTTTGTTCATCTTTCCTTCATGTGTTAAACTTCATTTCTTCCTTCAACCTTGGCTCTTATGTGCCACTGATACTTTATTTGTGCTTCCATTATGATTTATGTAAATTTCTACATTAAATTCACTTGCTCAATGAAGCATCTCTCTGTGTGTCTATACTAACGTTAGAAAGCACTACACTGGAGTTTATGAAAAACACAATAGGCAATTTGACTCTCATTTTTTAATTTGACAAGTAACACAAACTTCTTAATTTCTCAGTTTCCTCAAGTTTGAACAATAGTTATTACTGTTAACCTCTCAACATTATACCGAGATTACATTTTGACAACATGTAGGTACTCACTGGCGCTAGGAAGATACTTTATGTGTGTTTCAGTGAAATCTTTGAGGCCTGGAACTATTCATTCTTTTCCCTCTCACTATCACTTACCTCATGCGAAGAGTAGACTCATTGGAAAAGACTGTGATGCTGGGAGGGATTGGGGGCAAGAGGAGAAGGGGACGACAGAGGATG
>NW_011484099.1:0-679 GCF_000754665.1 Bison bison bison | reverse complement strand
AAGCCAACTTTCTCACTCTCCACTTTCACTTTCATCAAGAGGCTTTTTAGTTCCTCTTCACTTTCTGCCATAAGGGTGGTGTCATCTGCATAGCTGAGGTTAGTGATATTTCTCCTGCCAATCTTGATTCCAGCTTGTGCTTCTTCCAGTCCAGCGTTTCTCATGATGTATTCTGCATATAAGTTAAATAAACAGGGTGACAATGTACAGCCTTGACTTACTCCTTTTCCTATTTGGAACCAGTCTGTTGTTCCATGTCCAGTTCTAACTGTTGCTTCCTGACCTGCATACAGATTTCTCAGGAGGCAGGTCAGGTAGTCTGGTATTCCCATCTCTTTCAGAATTTTCCACAGTTTATTGTGATCCACACAGTCAAAGGCTTTGGCATAGTCAATCAAGCACAAATAGATGTTTGTCTGGAACTCTCTTGCTTTTTCCATGATCCAGCGGATGTTGGCAATTTGATCTCTAGTTCCTCTGCCTTTTCTAAAACCAGCTTGAACATCAGGAAGTTCACGGTTCACGTATTGCTGAAGCCTGGCTTGGAGAATTTTGAGCATTACTTTACTAGCGTGTGAGATGCATGCAATTGTGCGGTAGTTTGAGCATTCTTTGGCATTGCCTTTCTTTGGGATTGGAATGAAAACTGACCTTTTCCAGTCCTGTGGCCACTGCTGAG
>NW_011484098.1:8307-9871 GCF_000754665.1 Bison bison bison | reverse complement strand
AAAGGTCAACAAGACAAAATTTTTTTACCTACAGATGCTTTCTTCTGCAAAATCTCACTTGAAGTTTCATGGATACTGATGTGTGTGTTCGTGAAGGCACTTGAGGGCACATGTGCACACATGCTGTGAGCATGTGCAGGTGAGAAGATAAATGCACCACACTGGCAGGGAAGTCTTGTGGGTAAGCACAGAGGGATTAGGAGGGGAAGTTGAGAACATCCTTCTCACTGGAAATGCTCAAGCCTGCAATGACAGGGTGCACTGCCAAATGTGGGAAGGGGGCAATTTGAAATTTCGGTCAGTGTTGGCCTTGGCCTCATCACACCTTAGCAGCAGGCCCTGTGCCACAGAGGTGAGGCTGGGGGCTGCTGTCCTACGAACAAGCATGTTGGGCTTCCCTTTGCCCCACTTTCCTTTATTAATGGCCCAGGAACATCCGGTGGCATTATCCTATTGTTTACACATACCACACCAGTTCATATTAACTACAACTCTTGTGGCTGAAATGACATAAGCCCCAATTCCAATCAGCAAGAGAAGGAATACAGTTCATGTTTGAACAACATGGAGTTAGGGGCAGGAATTCTCGATTCTCCCTGCAGTTGTAAACTTCACTGTTGACCTCCATATCCACAGCTCCACATCCTGGGATTTATTGGGAAAAAAATCCACATATAAGTAGGCACATGCAGTTCAAGCCTGTGTTGTTCAAGGCTCAAGTATATACAGATGCGTATAATCAACCCACCAAATGGCAGTGATGCAGACGGCCTCAGGAACAATCAGAATTGTGACTCTCCTTGGAAAACTCTCTCTGTTTTGCATCTCTGTTGCTCCTTATGTCAGTTTTATACTTTCTAGTCAGCTAAGTCCTACCAACAGTCCCATGGCACAGGCAACTCTGAATTCATAACCTTGAACTTACCATATGGTGAATTCAGGTTTCCCATATCAAGTTTACCACCAGTAGTGCTAAAGGAACTTCTTAGCCCAAATTGTTTGAAAAAACTTGAAGACCTCTGGTTCACCTGTTCTGAGTCACATGGCCAACTATAAACCAACCACTATGGCCAAAGATAGGAAATGATTACTGGTCTAGCCTGAGCCACATGCCCGTCCTTGTTGCCAGTTAGGAGGGATTCTATCACTGCTACCCCTTTCCAGAACCAGGCTGGGGTGGGGAGAAGTGGTTTTCCAAAATAATCGATTTCCCATTCCAAGCAGATAAAACAACTTGTCATGCTCGTGAGAAAATAAGAGGGAGTACAAAGTTCTATGTATATCCATAAGATGGACTCTATCAATTATTTCATTTACATCTTCTATCTCCTTAATAATTTTGTGTCCATTTGATTTGTCTTTTACTGAGAGTAGTATATGATAGTCTCCTTACTGTGCCTCTCTCTGTGATTCCTTGTATCTCCTCTACATTTTGTTCCATTGGTAGATGCTAGATTTGATTGGTGGAGAAGGCAATGGCACCCCACTCCGCTACTCTTGCCTGGAAAATCCCATGGACGGAGGAGCCTGGTGGGCTGCAGTCCATGGGATCACTAAGAGTCGG
>NW_011484098.1:3511-5992 GCF_000754665.1 Bison bison bison | reverse complement strand
TTCACTGGGAGTCTACCACCGGCTGACTGGGCCCCTTTGGTGCAGAGGCCCTTCCCCCATGGGCCAAGACTGTAACTTTTTATTCTGTATAGTTCTTTAAGATTTTTTGATGTGGACCATTTTTAAAGTCTTTATTGAATTGATTGCATACATTCTGCTTCTCTTTTATGTTGTGTTCTGTGTTTGTTTGTTTGTTTGTTTTTTGACCCCACAGCATTTAGGATCTTAGTTCCCCAGCCAGGGATACAACGCGCACCCCTCCATTGGCAGGAGAAGTCTTAACCACTGGACCAGCAGAGAAGTTCCTATTCTGCATATTTCTATATTTTTGATTTTTCATAATGAGAATAGATTCAAACATTCCTCACAGAATTTTAAAATGCAATAAAAAATAAAGGTATCTTAGCAGGCTATCGGTAACAAATATTTAAAGCAATTTTCAAGGGGTCCGAAGAACTGAAGGGATAAAGAAAAGGTGAAATACTTCTGTGTGATTTGAAACTTTTATAAGGTGCATATGCTGTTTTTAATTAGAAAAAATATCTAATGGGAAAAATGAACTGAAGGCCTGCAGTGGAACTGCAGTGGTAACTGAAGCCCAGAGGAGGGCAGTAGAAAGCCATGAGGTGGAAACCCAGGAAAGGTTCTTCTTCCTCCCTCTCACCTGGAAAAGGATTATAATTTAGCCAAGAAGGAGCTAGGACAAGCTCAGATACTTTCCAGTGAGGACGGTGTTGGCTAGACTCTGGGAGCAAGACAATTGGATAAAAGAGGGGAAATCAGAAAAGTTTAGAGAGATCTAAGGGGAGAGAAAGCAGGAAAAGACATTTTTCACAGAGGATCATCAAACACAAGCCCAGGAGCAGAGTCCTGGGGCAGAAGGCTAGAGACATTTCTAGAGCTCTTGGGTTCACAGGCCTGTTTAGAGGCAGTGACTGAGTCCTTGGAACCTGCCCCTCTGCTTTTTTAAAATGGACAAGATAAGGATGGCCCTGCAAACTTAAAACACAGAGTTGGGATCGGCAGGGGCTAGCACAGGGTCAGATCCTGTCTTTATTTAAAATACTTCATATTTTGTACAACATGAATTTTTTGTGGATTCATTTTTATTTTTAAAATATTACATGAAAATGTTATTTATCTTGATTATGGAGTGTTTGAACACCCCTTAAGTTTTCTGCCAGAGGCAAGAGTCTCTCTGAGCCTCATCCTCGTTCTAGCAAAAAGAATAACAACAAATTTGAAGCAAGAAATGGGATTTTAAAGCACATCTGTTATGCATGATTTTAATCAAAATTGTACCCCAGAATTTCTGAGTTGAAATGAATTTGAATTTCTAACATGTTAGGCATGTGAGCTCACATTAAAAAAATCATATAAATCTATGTGAAAGCAAAAAAAAAAAAAAAATACACCATAGCTCCTATATCCATTGGCAATGTGAAGTTAATGATAAATTAACTTGGAAGCTATTTCTGAAATATTGGCTTTAACATATTTTTTATCATCTATCCACCACTAGGGAAAATACTGAGTTTTTTGAAAAAAGAGTTGACAGATATTCTTTTCTTTATAAGCACCAACAGAGAAGGCAATGGCACCCCACTCCAGTACTTTTGCCTGGAAAATCCCATGGAAGGAGGAGCCTGATAGGCTGCAGTCCATGGGGTCGCTGAGGGTTGGACATGACTGATCGACTTCCCTTTCACTTTTCACTTTCATACATTGGAGAAGGAAATGGCAACCCACTCCAGTGTTCTTGCCTGGAGAATGCCAGGGACGGGGGAGCCTGGTGGGCTGCTGTCTATGGGGTCGCACAGAGTTGGACACGACTGAAGCGACTTAGCAGCATAAGCACCAAATTAAAATTATTTGATTCAAAAAGCAATAAAGTAACATCTTCTCTTTTTAGTTTTTTTCCCTTGCTTTATTGAGATATAACTTACACGTAACATTGCATAAAACTAGCATTTCTGATCTTTATACAGTTAAAAGTATTTGAAGAGCAGGATTATTTAGAGCTTCAGGGCAAAACTGAGTTTATTTTCCAAAGAATATTTAATTTTGTTCTATTCCAATGACCCCCAAATAATGGTTTCAAAGACTGCTACCCATACAGGCTTACCCCTTCATCTCTTTTCTATTCATTTTAAAGATGGAGAAACAGACTTAAAGAAAGATTCTTAACACACAACCCGTTTATAAGGGTTACCCTGATTACCCACTCCGGCTTTGTTTTCAGCTAGCCCCTTCCCGGAATCTTCATTTTGGCCACCTGGACACAAAGTTCCCTCAACCACAAGTTCATGCACTGTTCTTTCCTTCCTATTTGGGTTCAAGGAATTCCTACTCACATTAAAAAATAAATGAATTAAAAACCCCGGGGACAGTTCCAAGATGGTGGAGCAATAGGATGGGGAGACCAGTTTCTCCCCCACAGATTCATCAAAAGATCATTTGAATGTTGAGCGACTTCCACAA
>NW_011484098.1:0-540 GCF_000754665.1 Bison bison bison | reverse complement strand
AGAGTCTACTCCAACACCACAGTTCAAATGCATCAATTCTTCGGTGCTCAGCCTTCTTCACAGTCCAACTCTCACATCCATACATGACCACAGGAAAAACCATAGCCTTGACTAGACGAACCTTTGTTGGCAAAGTAGTGTCTCTGCTTTTGAATATACTATCTAGGTTGGTCATAACTTTCCTTCCAAGGAGTAAGCGTCTTTTAATTTCATGGCTGCAGTCACCATCTTCAGTGATTTTGGAGCCCAAAGAAACAATTCTGACACTGTTTCCCCATCTATTTCCCATGAAGTGATGGGACCAGATGCAATGATCTTCATTTTCTGAATGTTGAGCTTTAAGCCAACTTTTCCACTCTCCTCTTTCACTTTTATCAAGAGGCTTTTTAGTTCCTCTTCACTTTCTGCCATAAGGGTGGTGTCATCTACACATCTGAGGTTATTGATATTTCTCCCAGCAATCTTGTTCCAGCTTGTGCTTCTTCCAGCCCAGCGTTTCTCATGATGTACTCTGCGTACAAGTTAAATAAGCAGGGTGAC
>NW_011484097.1:13029-13691 GCF_000754665.1 Bison bison bison | reverse complement strand
TGACGCGCTCCCCCTCGCCACTCGCATGGAGACCCGACTTCCCTGGCGCCCCACGAGAGGCTCACTGACCTCGCCGTCGTACCTCGTGAGAAACCGCACACTGGGGCCGCCGCTCGAGAACCACCCCGAGACTCCCCCGTCATCGCGGAGATGAGGGCCTTCGTCTCCTGCATGGCCTAGAGGCCAACCTCGCGACCTCTCTCCAAACGCCTCAGGAGGCTTGACTCCCTTTAGTCCACCCAGTGAGCTACAAGAGATACCCGTCGCGATTCGAGAGCAGAGCGGGGTTCGTTGCTTCCACTCGAGATGAATGCCTGTCTCCCCGAGTGCGTCTGGAATGCAACCCGGAGACCCCGGTCGCCCCTGGAGAGGAACATTGGCTTCTGGACACAAGCCTAGATGAGGTCTATTGGCCCTGCAGTCACTCGAGAGCAATCCCCAGCTTTCCTTCGCAACTCGAATGGAAGATTGGACTTCCCTGGGCCAACACAAGAGGCATCCTGAATTCCCCGTCGTAACTCGAGAATCCCGCCGCAACTCGAGAAAAACCACGTCGTTCCCCCGTCATCGCAAGATGAAGCCCTTTCCCGCTACAGCGTCTCAGGAGAAGTCTCACGTTAGGAATTGGAGGTCGAAACGGTACTTGGCACCCTTGATGCGCC
>NW_011484097.1:8137-9447 GCF_000754665.1 Bison bison bison | reverse complement strand
ACAAGTCGAGGGAACCCAGGGTTTCCTGCCTCAACCCGGGAAAGACCTCGAGAGACCTTCTTCAACACGTCTCGAGGCCAGATTCCCCTACCATGGCTCGGGAGCAGTGACGCGCTCCCCCTCGCCAATCACATGGAGACCCGACTTCCCCGGTGCCCCACGAGAGGCTCACTGACCTCGCCGTCGTACCTCGTGAGAAACCGCACACTGGGGCCGCCGCTCGAGAGCAACCCCGAGATTCCCCGGTCATCGAGAGATGAGGGCCTTCGTCTCCTGCATGGCCTAGAGACCAATCTCGCGACCTCTCTCCAAACGCCTCAGGAGGCTTGACTCCCTTGAGTCCACCCAGTGAGCTCCAAGAGATACACATCGCGATTCGAGAGCAGAGCGGGGTTCTTTGCTTCCACTCGAGATGAATGCCTGTCTCCCCGGGTGCGTATGGAATGCAACCCCGAGATCCCTGTCGCCCCTGGAGAGGAACATTGGCTTCTGGACACCAGCCTAGATGAGGTCTACTTGCCCTGCAGTCACTCGAGAGCAATCCCCAGCTTTCCTTCGCAACTCGAATGGAAGATTGGACTTGCCTGGGCCAACACAAGAGGCATCCTGAATTCCCCGTCGTAACTCGAGAATCCCGCCGTAACTCGAGAAAAACCACGTGGCTCCCCCGTCAACGCAAGGTGAAGACCTTTCCCGCGACAGCGTCTCAGGAGAAGTCCCACGTTAGGAACTGGAGGTCGAAAGGGCACTTGGCACACTTGATGCGACCCACAAAGTTCCCCGAAATCCCGGTCTCCCTCGAGAGGAACACTGAGGGTTCCCGGCACCCCCTCCTCTGAGCCCTTTCTCCCCTCCTGATCTGGACAGGAGGGTCGACTCCCCTGCTTTGTCTGGAAGGGGTTCCCGACCTTCCGGTCGCACCTCAGGATGAGGCCGGTCTCACGAAGACATTCCAGACGTGGCCTCGGGGGTGGTTCCACATTCCGTAGGACCCCGATTACCGGTCCCCTCTTGATAAGAACCCGATGCCCGGACACCTTCTGAACTCCACCCTGTGAATGAAGTCAACACGAAGGGGCAGTTTTTCCGTGCATCGTTCGGAAAAAACCCCAGGTTCCAAATACAGCTCGACAAGCGGCCTCTCTTTCCGGGGACATCTCGAGAGGCAAGCGGAGTTCCATGCCTCAACCCAAGACGAGGCCTGACTCTCCTGTCCCCAGTCTGCAGGTACCCTGCGATCGGAGTCTGAAATCGGAGGTACCCTGCGGTTCCTGCCTCAACTGGAGATGAGGCCCTCTTCCAATGCACCA
>NW_011484097.1:3278-4754 GCF_000754665.1 Bison bison bison | reverse complement strand
ATCGCGAGATGAGGGCCTTCGTCTCCTGCATGGCCTAGAGACCAATCTCGCGACCTCTCTCCAAACGCCTCAGGAGACTTGACTCCCTTGAGTCCATCCAGTGAGCTCCAAGAGATACCCGTCACGATTCGAGAGCAGACCGGGGTTCTTTGCTTCCACTCGAGATGAATGCCTGTCTCCTCTGGTGCATCATGAATGCAACCCGGAGATCCCTGTCGCCCCTGGAGAGGAACTTTGGCTTCTGGACACAAGCCTAGATGAGATCTATTGGCCCTGCAATCACTCGAGAGCAATCCCCAGCTTTCCTTCGGAATTGGAATGGAAGATTGGACTTCCCTGGGCCAACACAAGAGGCATCCTGAATTCCCCGTCGTAACTCGAGAATCCCGCCGCAACTCGAGAAAACCACGTGGTTCTCCGGTCATCGCAAGATGAAGCCCTTTCCCGCTACAGCGTCTCAGGAGAATTCCCACGTTAGGAATTGGAGGTCGAAACTGTACTTGGCACCCTTGATGCGACCCACAAAGTTTCCCGACATCCCGGTCTCCCTCGAGAGGAACACCGAGGTTTTCCGGCACCACTTCCTCTGAGCCCCTTCTTCTCTCCTGATCTGGACAGGAGGGTCGACTCCCCTGCTTTGTCTGGAAGGAGTTTCCGACCTTCTGGTCGCACCTCAGGATTAGGCCGGTCTCACGAAGACATTCCAGATGTGGCCTCGTGGGTGGTTCCACATTCCGAAGGACCCCGATTACCCGGTTCCCTCTTGATAAGAACCCGATGCCGGGACACCTCTCCGAACTCCACCCTGTGAATGAAGTCAACACGAAGGGACAGTGACTCGCCAGTGCATAGTCCGGAAAAAAATCCCAGGTTCCAAATAAAGCTCGACAAATGGCCTTTCTCCTCGGGAACACCTCGAGAGCCAAGCGGAGTTCCATGCCTCAACCCAAGACGAGGCCTGACTCTCCTGTCCCCAGTCTGCAGGGACCCTGCGATCGGAGTCTGAAATCAGAGGTACCCTGCGGTTCCTGCTCAACTGGAGATGAGGCCCTCTTCCAATGCACCAAGCCCAGTGGAGTCCCGAGAGGCCCCTCCCACCTCCAGTTTCCCTGACTTCTCAGAGCCACCATGAAAAGCCCCCTGAGGTCACCTGCACAAGTCGAGGGAACCCAGGGTTTCCTGCCTCAACCCGAGAAAGACCTCGAGAGATCTTCTTCAACACGTCTCGAGGCCAGATTCCCCTACCATGGCTCGGGAGCAGTGACGCGCTCCCCCTCGCCACTGGCATGGAGACCCGACTTCCCTGGCGCCCCACGAGAGGCTCACAGACCTCTCCATCGTACCTCGTGAGAAACCGCACACTGGGGCCGCCGCTCGAGAACAACCCCGAGATTTACCCGTCATCGAGAGATGAGGGCCTTCCTCTCCTGCATGGCCTAGAGACCAATCTCGCGACCTCTCTCCAAACGCCTCAGG
>NW_011484097.1:0-556 GCF_000754665.1 Bison bison bison | reverse complement strand
TCATCGCAAGATGAAGCCCTTTCCCGCTACAGCGTCTCAGGAGAATTCCCACGTTAGGAATTGGAGGTCGAAACTGTACTTGGCACCCTTGATGCGACCCACAAAGTTTCCCGACATCCCGGTCTCCCTCGAGAGGAACACCGAGGTTTTCCGGCACCACTTCCTCTGAGCCCCTTCTTCCCTCCTGATCTGGACAGGAGGGTCGACTCCCCTGTTTTGTCTGGAAGGAGTTCCCGACCTTCTGGTCGCACATCAGGATGAGGCCGGTCTCACGAAGACATACCAGATGTGGCCTCGTGGGGGGTTCCACATTCCGAAGGACCCCGATTTCGCGGTCCCCTCTTGATAAGAACTCGATGCCGGGACCCCTCTCCGAACTCCACCATGTGAATGAAGTCAACGCGAAGGGGCAGTTTTTCCGTGCATCGTTCGTAAAAAACCCCAGGTCCAAATACAGCTCGACAAGTGGCCTCTGTCCCCGGGACATCTCGAGAGGCAAGCGGAGTTCCATGCCTCAAGCCAAGACGAGGCCTGACTCTCCTGTCCCCAGGCTGCA
>NW_011484096.1:13470-14188 GCF_000754665.1 Bison bison bison | reverse complement strand
TTTTTTTTTTTTTTTTTTTTTCAGTGTTACAGCTCCATTTTATTTATAAGATAGCAGGAGAGTGAGAGTGAGAGAGAGAGAGAAAAGAGCACACGCACATGGGAGAGAGAGTCCGAGAGAAATTCTTTATCATTCTTGGCTTCTAGTAAGCACAGCATAAATATTAGATGACTGAGTAAAGTGGGCAAAAAATTAGTATTAAGTTAACTTCTCATCTTTAAAAATCACTCTATATAGCCTCCTTACTATTTATATATGTGAGCAAACAAAAATAGCTGTGTTTAATTTTTATCCTAATATAATTCAGGATAATTGAGTCTAAGAATTTTGTCAATTTCTGTTTCTGTAATCTCAGAGATTTTCTGGAAGCAAGGAGAATTTGAACATGACTTTGAAATATAAGACTTTTTATTGTAACCTTGAAAGATGACTTGGAAATCTATAAAACAAGCAAGTGAAACCTCCAATGAGCTTTGCTGCTAGTGCCACAGTTGGCTAGAACAAATGGTTGGGGTCATCCTCTCACTTATATAAAATTATTGAGACAGCTACAGGGCTAAGAACTTCATTGTTGTAATATCATCTATCACTAAAAGTATGCTATACCATAGGCACAGAAAAGTCTAAGAGAATTAGAAGGGTTAGGATGCTGTCTTATGTTATTACCTCAAAGAGTGTGAATGAGATGCAGTACCTTGTTAAAATAGTAGTTAATTTA
>NW_011484096.1:4873-11743 GCF_000754665.1 Bison bison bison | reverse complement strand
AGAGGTCTCAGATCCATAAAAGTCTATTTTTGCATCAATAAAGCCAATCTGGTAAACACAGAAGCTACTTACCAAAGAAGGAGACATTTTCCTATTACCTAGATGAATAATTTCACCAATAGAACCAAGGACTTTTATACACATTCTCAAGTCATTAGGGACCTAATAACTGCAGGTTCCAAACATGTTCATTTTCAAGAGATTCCTAGGGAATAATTAGTAGGTTATTGTGAATTATTATTTTGAAACAGCTTCATAATTATAATAGCAATTCTGTTACTGTTAGTTTAAAGAGGCAATTTTTACTCTCAGTAATATTGTGGTGGTTTTTTTCTGACACTTGAAATCCCACTAGAGTCCTACACTCTAATACTGTAGAGGTTCTTTTAAATAGTTCATATATTTTAAAATGTAGCTCTCATTTAAAGTATTTCAAAAACCACATGGAAGTTCCTAAAAATGTTACTTGATGCCCTCAGCACTGAAATGTAATATTTTTTGTTGCACTGAAGGGTGAGACCCACGGGGGGTGCTATAGAACCTGTTATCGTAGGTGCCTTCTGAGAAGACGAAAGGACTTTATTTTTAAAAAATTATCTATCTACCTATCTATCTATTTTTGGCTGTGCAGGATCTTCCTTGCTGTGCATGGGCTTTCTCTAGTTGCAGAGAGTAGGGCTACTTTCTGTTGCAGACCATAGGCTCTAGACCATGGGCTCTAATATCACAGGTTCAGCAGTTGTGGTGCACAGCTTAGATGGAATGTGGCTTGTGGTTATCTTCCTGGACCAGGGATTGAACCCATGTCCTCTGTAGTGGCAGGTGGACTCTTAACCACTGGACCACCAGGAAAGTCCCAGAAGGACTTTTAAATAAGAGTCGTATGCCTGAGAGCACCAAAGGGAGGCGAAACCATCCCAATTACTAAATACAGTTTTTCATCATCAACTTGATTGTTCTTATGTGCGTTTTGTATGACGGTTTCACTAAAACAATGATGTTTCAGCTGCTCTCAGAAAAACTTTCAGAACTTTTGGTGATTACACAGTACTAGAGTACCCTTGGAGAAGGCGATGGCACCCCACTCCAGAAATCTTGCCTGGAAAATCCCATGGACAGAGGAGCCTGGTAGGCTGAAGTCCATGGGGTCGCTAAGAGTCAGACACGACTGAGCGACATCACTTTCACTTTTCACTTTCATTCATTGGAGAAGGAAATGCAACCCACTCCAGTGTTCTTGCCTGGAGAATCCCAGGGACGGGGGAGCCTGGTGGGCTGCTGTCTATGGGGTCGCACAGAGTCGGACACGACTGAAGTGAATTAGCAGCAGCAGCAGCAGAGTACACAAACTGGGAAATTTGCATGGCTACAAACACAGAGCTGTTTTCCCTTCACAGCATTTGCCAAATTTTAAATTGCTTGGAGTGAGGGGTTAAAGATATGTCAAAAACCTCTGAAATACAAGAATAGACAATTCTATATTACTTTCGTGCTGAAGAGACTAAGAAAGCTCAAGTATTTATGTGAAAGTCCTAGATCACTATGCCCTAGTAAGAGGGGTGAACTGGAGATACAGTGCATGTTGCCAAAACCAAAAGAATCAGTTTTCTATTGAATGGAGCTTATCACTCTTAATTGCATCAGAAAAGTAACTGAAGCTTCATTGATTTGAGAAATCCTGTAGAACATCTTTGTAGTCTGTACGGCATGTAATAAACAAATTACTAAGCATGATAACAGGAAAGATTTTATGCCCATACAAGAGGGAAAATGCCAAAAGCAAATACACATTGAACCAAAATTGGAGTTGGCAAGTAAGAATTTAAAAATAATTCTAAAAACATCCTAAAGAAAATTGTCAAAAAAAAAAATTGAAAATGACAAAAGTTGGGAGGCATTCCGCAAATGATTGGAAACCTTAGAAAATAAAATAGAATTGAAAAATACATCTAAATTAGCAACTTATTGAATGGATTTATTGATACATTGAATTTTTAAAAGCAAAGAATTGGATGAAAAATGACAAGGTCAAAAGGGTTTGTATTAAGGATCTTTGGTTTGGAACTTGGCAACTAATGTGGTAAAGGAGGTCATCAAGAAAATATATGCTACTTCCACTCAAATACTTACATGCTCACCATGAACCAGCCTTAAGAAAGCAGACTTTCCTAGCAAATGCTCTTTCACATTGGCACTGCTTGAGAGGAATGAACTTTAAAAGTGTTTCCCATGTACTGTAGATCCTAGAATTCTTACATCTTTCAGACAATAGATGGCACCAGAGACAACTATCTAATCTAGTCACTATGCCTCTGAGTCAGTCCTGAAAAATAAACTTTCAGTGTTCTTAAAGATTTTTGTGTAATTGAGATTTCCAATTATGTTAGTACTCTGTTTCTCACTGTATATATATGGTTTTTTTTTCAGAAATTTAAATTTTCTTTTAAGAAATTCTCTCATTCCCTGGTAAATTGATAACACTCCTCTCTGTGCAGGAAACTGTGACTCTCAGGTTCCAGTAACCCATCATCAAACAAAAAGTCCTGATTCTTCTCATTCTTGGTGTCAACACCCAGATATTCTTGTTGTTGTTTAGTCTCTAAGTCATGTCTGACTCTTTGCAACCCCATGGACTGTAACCCACCAAGCTCCTCTTTCCATGGAATTCTCTAGGCAAGAATACCGGAGTGGGTTGCCATTTCCTCCTCCAGGGGATCTTGCTGACCCAGTGATCAAACCTGGGTCTCCTGCACTGTAGGTGGATTCTTTATCATTGAACCACTGGGGAAGCCCTGATATCCCAATAAGTTGAATTAACTTTAAGGCAGGTCAGTAAAATACAATTGAATTAAAGTTGAACTCATGTTCTAGAATAAGCATCAAACTATTTCTTATAGTCTCACATATAGGGCTTTTCATGGGAGGCTGTGAGACAAGTAGATCTCAATACCCACCAGTCAGAATTTCAAATATTTATATAGAGGTCTTGACCAGCTTCAAGCATATACTGTCCAGATGGTCTCAACAGCAAGTTGCTCTCTCAAGACTGCTTGTGTGGTCTTTGGAAATATCTCTCACTGAAGGAATGATGGACAGAATGCACATTCTAAAGACAAGGGAGAGGGTGAGGTGCACGCAGGTCCAGTGTGCCAGTCAACCAGATGTCACCTTCTCCAGATGACCTCCTCCCATGGTCCTAAATGAATCTGCCAAATGAGTCCCTTTATGTGCATGAGTCCTAAGTTGCTTCAGTCGTGTCCGACTCTTTGTGACCCTCTGGACTGCAGCTCACCAGACTTCTCTGTCTATGGGACTCTCTAGGAAAGAACACTGGAGTGGATTGCCATACTCTCCCCCAGGGGATCTTCCTGGCCCAGGGACTGAACCTGCATCTCCTGCAGCTCAGCAGGCAGACTCTTTACTGCTGAGCCACTGGGGAAGCCTGAATCCCTTTATACACAGTGTCATATCCATATTTCCAGAAGGAGTTGAATGCAGTTAATATCTTGAAAAAATTGTATGAGATGGCCGAGCTACCCTATGAGTAGTCAAGTAAAGTATCTTGTGTCCCTTTAGAGGTGAAAGCAAACTTCCTCTGAAAGGCAGTTGAAGTAGGCACTGAACAGAATATATTAGCTAAATCTGGCTGCAGAAGACTTGACACTTGCTAATGGAATGAAGTCAGTAATTTCATTGCTATTGCCTAGTCAAGGCTATGGTTTTTCCAGTGGTCATGTATGGATGTGAGAGTTTGGACTGTGAAGAAAGCTGAGCACCAAAGAATTGATGCTTTTGAACTGTGGTGTTGGAGAAGACTCTTGTGAGTCCCTTGGACTGCAAGGAGATCCAACCAGTCCATCCTAAAGGAGACTAGTCCTGGGTGTTCATTGGAAGGACTGATGCTGAGGCTGAAACTCCATTACTTTGGCCACCTCATGTGAAGAGTTGACTCATTGGAAAAGACTCTGATGCTGGGAGGGATTGGGGGCTATTTTCACCTCTGTATTCTGTTTTCCATTATTATCAATTCAAAATTAATTTTATTGTTCCTGTAAATATTTTGTAAGCCACTTAAAATTGTTTTGGGGATAAAGATAGTTAATTTTAAAATGATGATCTTCCAGTGTTATTTCCAAATCATGTTTGTCTTTGATGTTATGCATATTTAGCCCTTTTACTATAAAACCAAATCAGTGAGCTGACCATTGGGTATTATGGGATACTATTTATTTTTTAAAAGTGTGTATTTCAATGCAATGTCTATAAAAGCAACAGTCATTTTTTTAATATATAATTTGTTTTTATTCATTTATTTATTTCAGTTTGGCCACAAGGCATGTGGGATCCTAGTTCCCAGGCTAGGGATCAAATCTGGACCCTTGCAGTGGAATCAGGGAGTCTTAACCACTGGACCACCAGGGAAGTCCCAGTAGTCATAATTTTTATTCAGATTTTCCAACTTGGACAAAAGAATCATTAAGCTGATCTTTCTGTCCAGGAACACCCAAGAGATAAGAAGTAGGTACATCTGGCACTTAGGTTTCAGCTAGGAGTTCTAACTAGAATGCTCACCCCTCACATACTTACTGCATGAAAGAAACATCAGCCACAATTCATCTCTGCGATCTTCCTAAAGTTACTCACATCCTTGATAATTGCTGCTGTTCTGCTGGCCCCATTTAATTCATTCATTCTTGTGGTTTTTTTGTTGTGTGTATGTTTGTTTATGTGAATGTGAATATGTTGAGCTGAGGTTGCCCGTCTTCATTAAGTACTTGTCCTTTGCTGTAGCTAGATTTTAAGCTTCTTGTGATAGTCTATACATCTTTCTATGGAGTATATAGTATATTTTCTCACAAAAGCAATTTCTTAATTTATTGAATAAATTAAAATGAGTCAACTTGATTGTTTCTTTACAATAGACCCCAAGATGTAAGCAAGGATTTCTACCCAAAATTCAGAACAACCTCCTGTACCCTCCTGTTTTATTTACTTATTTAATTCAGTGTAGACTGTAGTACTTGGATACTGATTAAAATTGCTTGTTGAAAGAATCATCAGTCTTTTTAGACCAGTACAGTTCAAGTGTAGAGGGTGTGTGTGTCTAGAAATTATACTCTTTTCACCCACTCTTGTAGCAGTTACAAATTACATCATTGTTTTCAGTATATCATACATAACTTCCATGGTATGTGCTAACTAATTTGAAAGTTCACAGAGACGAAGCCATTGTAAAGAAGAGACACACCTATATCCATACTCTAACAGTTTTAAGTGAGGACGAGGGTCAACATTTCAGCTACAGAAGTGTAGACACACATATGGGGCAGAAGGAACAGTCCATCCAACACTTGAGCACCCCGGGGAATTCCTTTTCCCTAGGAAAAGGAAAGCTGAACATGAATCTACTTTACCAGCTACAATATTTCAGGCTGCTTATATATATTTACATTTTACATATAATATATATTAAGGATCAGAAGGTATTTAAACTTAACTTATTATTAGAATTTTCCCAATGAAAATGTGATTTTAAGAAATATAAAAATGCTTAGACTGAGTCTTTAAAATGATCAGAAACAGGGGTCTGATAGGTGACATTATTAAGATATGATTTTATGTGTATAAGACTATGAAACAGTGCCTATTTTTTTATTACCTTACCCTGACACCTTTATCCATGTTTATTCACCTATTTAATTTAAATTAGAGTGTAATACTTGGATACTGATTAAAATTGCTTGTTGAATGAGCCATCAGTCTTTTCAGTCCATTATGCATCATGCCCTACATTTGATGAGTTAACCTCTGCCTTCAGAAACTACTGTCAGTTTTTTTTTTTCTTTTATTGTATCTTCTTTTTATATAAGGTCTTCTCTCATTTTTTGGACTTCTGTCTAAATTATTCCTTTCTGTTCAAGTAGGATAGTACATTTGAATATCCCTAGGTCAAGAAGATCCCCTGGAGAAGGGAATGGCTACCCACTCCAGTATTCTTGCCTGGAGAATTCCATGAACAGAGGAGCCTGGTGGGTTACAGTCTATGGGGTCACAAAGAGTCAGACATCCTTGAGCTACTAACACTTTCATTTTTTCACACAGGGTAGTCCATTTGAAAATCAAACTGAAACTCAGGTTCAAAAAATAGCCAGAAGAAGTAAAAATACAGAACTTGCAATAAAAAATACAGTGTTCTTAATTTACTGAAATATTTTTTTATTCTTAACTTTGCTTTTCTTTGTCAAATAGAACAAGATTTTATGAATCTTAAGTGGAATTATCAATGTAAAATCATATTTAAAGTAAGAAATACTAAAGCTATTCAAATCCTACCCAAGTTACACTTATTTTATAAACTCAATCTCATCAAAATTTTTCTTCTCAAATCTTGCAACGTCGCTGCTGGTTTCCAACTTCTGGAAACCTTTAGATAGCACGACTACTACACTCAGAAAGAAGAGCCACTGAATTGTTCAGGTTATGCAGCCACTTTCGTTTTTATCCAAATAAGTCATGTTTGCTTTTCCAGTCTTTCCACTATGTGAGGATGATAATAAGCATGTACATTGCTGCTGCTGCTGCTAAGTTGCTTCAGTCGTGTCCGACTCTGTGCGACCTCATAGATGGTAAAACCAAATTGAAGATAGGAAATAGAAGTCTAAAACTGGTGACTCCAGAAGTCTAATTCCTTGTGTGCTGCAGTCCATGGGGTCACAAAGCGTCGGTTACAACTGACCAACTGAACTGAATGGAACTGAATTCCTATTTGAAGCTTCTAAAGATTAAAATTAAAGCATACCAAAATCTCTTTCATATTGTCAGATTCAGTTACCATAAAAGTTATTTTTAACAAACAGGATTTGATGTAAA
>NW_011484096.1:535-4773 GCF_000754665.1 Bison bison bison | reverse complement strand
ACTCAATCTCATCAAAATTTTTCTTCTCAAATCTTGCAATGTCACTGCTGGTTTCCAACTTCTGGAAACCTTTAGATAGCACGACTACTACACTCAGAAAGAAGAGCCACTAAATTGTTCAGGTTATGTAGCCACATTTGTTTTTATCCAAATAACTCATGTTTGCTTTTCCAGTCTTTCCACTATGTGAGGATGATAATAAGCATGTACATTGCTGCTGCTGCTGCTAAGTCACTTCAGTCATGTCCGACTCTGTGCGACCCCACAGACGGCAGCCCACCAGGCTCCCCCGTCCCTGGGATTCTCCAGGCAAGAACACTGGAGTGGGTTGCCATTTCCTTCTCCAATGCATGAAAGTGAAAAGTGAAAGTGAAGTCGCTGACTCTTGTCCAACTCTTAGCGACCCTATGGACTGTGGCCCACCAGGCTCCTCTGTCCATGGGATTTAAAATGTACATGCTGCTATTGAAAGCAAGTTTGTAAAATCAAATTGAAGATAGGAAATAGAAGTCTAAAATTGGTGACTCCAGAAGTCTAATTCCTTGTCTGCTGCAGTCCATGGGGTCACAAAGCATCGGAACTGAATTCCTTATTTGAAGCTTCTAAAGATTAAAATGAAACCATACCAAAATCTCTTTCATATTGTCAGATTCAGTTACCATAAAAGTTATTTTTAACAAACAGGATTTGATGTAAATAGGGTGAAAAATCCTTTTAATAAAGTTCATTTGCTATCTTATTCCTTAGTTATATACAATTAATTTTAATGAGATATTGCCAGATTTAATACATGCAAACTTCTTAAATACATACAAACACATAGCAATCACTTAATAAAAGTTAGCATTTACATTATTATGATAGTGATGCAGAAGTTGGTAAACTTTGGTATACTGGCCCACTATATTATAAAGTACTTTTGTAATTTTTTATTTGATAATATAATGATGTGGGTCAGAAAAGTAAAAAGGCTATCTGAATCAGGGTTTTGAAATTAAACAACAATAACAACAAAAGTCTCCTTGCTAAATTTTCTGAAATGAGTGTTTTTTGCCTGATGTTACATATAAACAGGTACATTTAAAACTAAATTCGACATTGGACCAAAATGAGGCATGCTCACCTGTTTAGATTGAAGTTAAATATGATGCTTAGCTTTATTAATTGAGTTATTGAGTTAAAAGCTGATAGAAACTGTGAAAGGTTTGTGTGTGTGTGTGTGTGTGTGTTGGCAGTTAGGTAATTCGTGATACCAAGAATTTGATACCAGGCTTAACCGCCCTCTAAAATATCTTCTATCTTCATAACAAATAGGGCTCTTTAAATAGGAATTATTCTTACCCTTGGCATCAGCTTCTTCCCCAGGTCACTTTCTAATTGAGCTAAACCTTTCTGCCTGCCACTCAAGAAATTTGGTGCAACAAGCAAAACCAAACCTGTCTACACCACATGTTCTCTACATTCTCTATATCTCTTGCTGATTTTTGTAATTACTAAGAAATATAAGCATTGTAAAACAATAATTCAAGATGATATATTATTTTTATAAAATAAAGATGGTCTAAGAAGATGTAAATATACACTGTCTTACAGGGAATTTTGTTTTTCTGACATTAAGTGTTCTGCAGTAAGAAATCCAGGACTGTCAGGGCAGCTGTGTCATCTTCAATACAGATCTTCCATCTCTACGTCCACATGAGCCAGATAGTCCTCACCACCTCCCAGACTACAGGGGGATACAGAGGAACGCTACTTCACTCCTTTTCAGATGTACAAACTGGAAACAGAATACTGAATTTCCAGGCATGACCCCTCATATCAACATTAGTTACAATATCAGGCTAAACTGGAAGAGAGGACGGAAATATTTCTAGCTGTGCTGCTGTGTGTCCAGCCAAGACTCCCATTTCTATCAACTGCCCTCAGTTGTCACAAACTAAAGCTCCAAGAAGTTACTGTACTGTCTCCCCAGCCAAGCATGCCCTTAAGTTAATTGTGGCAACTCTTGGTACAGTGATTATAAAGTAATAGAACTGTATTTTCTGTAGCACACCCTACAAACACACATAGACACCAACTCACAAAATGCAATGGAGAAGAATATTAGATTTAACTAAGGCAATGGCACCCCACTCCAGTACTCTTGTCCTGGAAAATCCCATGGTCAGAGGAGCCTGGAAGGCTGCAGTCCATGGGGTTGCTGAGGGTCGGACACGACTGAGTGACTTCACTTTCACTTTTCACTTTCATGCATTGGAGAAGGAAATGGCAACCCACTCCAGTGTGCTTGCCTGGAGAATCCCAGGGATGGGGGAGCCTGGTGGGCTGCCATCTATGGGGTCGCACAGAGTTGGACACGACTGAAGCGACTTAGCAGCAGCAGCAGCATACGGAGTAGGAATAGATTTATACTCTTATGAAGATTAATAATTAAAGAGATAATTTAGAAATTTGATGCCCTGCATTGAAAGCTATTCAAAAGTTATATATATACAAACCAATTTTGAATTATATCATTTTGTAATTTGTTTTATTTAACTCTAACAATTGAAATACATGTTTAGCATAATCTCATTTTTGTTTTCATTTGCATTTTATAATGACTAATGACAGTGACTACCTTTTATGTGATAATTTGACTTCTGCTTATCTCCTTTAGTAAAGTATCTATTGAAGAGTTTCTATATTTAGTGAACATTTAGATTACTTCCATGTCCTGGCTGTTGTAAATAGTGCTGCAGTGAACATTGGGGTCCATGTGTCTTTTCAAATTGTGGTTTTCTCAGGGTATATGCCCTGGAGAAGGCAATGGCAACCCACTCCAGTACTCTTGCCTGGAAAATCCCATGGACGGAGGAGCCTGGTGGGCTGCAGTCCATGGGGTCACTGAGTTAGGCACGACTGAAGCGACTTAGCAGCAGCAGCAGTAGCAGCAGCAGGGTATATGCCCAGTAGTGGAATTCTTGAGTCAATGGCAGTTCTACTTTTTTAGTTTCTCAAGGAATCTCCATACTGGTCTGCACAGTAGCTGTATTAATTTAAGTTCCCACCAACAGTGCAAGAGGGTTCCCTTTTCTCCATACCTTCTCTAGCGTTTCTTGTTTGTAGATTTTTGATGATGGCCAGAGAGCTAGTGGGAGCCTGCTGTAAAGCACAGGGAGCTCAACTCAGTGCTCTGCGGTGACCTAGGTGATGGAATGTCAGGAGTCGGAGGGAGGGGATGTATGCAAACATATAGCTAACTCGCCTCACTATACGGTAGAAACTAGCACAGTACTGAATAGCAGTGACACTCCAATGAAGGAAAAAAGAAAAACCTTGTACGTTGATGTTAGATTGCTTCTTTTCTTCCTGTTGCTTTTGAGACTTCTTTGCATAATCTTTCTATATATTTCTTATTTGAAATGTGTGACTTTCAAATATTTTCCCTTTTAGCTTGTATTTTCTATTTGGGCTTCCCTGATAGCTCATTTGGTAAAAAATCTGCCTGCAATGCAGGAGACCTCATTTGATTCCTGGGTTGGGAAGATTCGCGGGAGAAGGGATAGGCTACCCACTCCAATATTCTTGGGCTTCCCTTGTGACTCAGCTGGTAAAGAATCTCCCTGAAATGAGGGAGACCTGGGTTCGATCCCTGGGTTGGGAAGATCCTCTGGAGAAGGGCAAGGTTACCCACTCCGGTATTCTGGCCTGGAGAATTCCATGGACTGTAGAGTCCACGGGGTCACAAAGAGTCAGACACAACTGAGCGACTTTCACCTTCATTTTATATTTGTGAAGACAATTAGGACAACTGACTCCTCCTTTAGAGACCTTTCAAAAACATTTTGCTGACTTTATCTTAATGATAAAATTTTAGATGTAGGAGTTTATTAGGACTGTATGAATATTCAAAACAAAAATAGATTGAAAACAGATCAGTGCAGATACAGGTATTATTAACAATGTCTCTTGAAATCATTTTTATCTTTGGGCTACTATTTCAAGTAATGATGAAGGGGTCATACTTGTCATGCACCAAGTTATAAGAAAAGTTCAAGGCCTGCAGGTTTAACAATGCTTTTACATGTCAGAATTATGCAACAACAAAATTGATTATAAAATGAAATATTATTTAAAATGTAAGGGATTTGTCTAACAACTGCTTTCAGATCATCAAATTCCTAGCTGTGGAATATCATAATTATGAAAGTCACACTTACAGAAGCATGCAATTCTTTTCTGTGAAATAGCAAGAG
>NW_011484096.1:0-435 GCF_000754665.1 Bison bison bison | reverse complement strand
ATGTGTGACTTTCAAATATTTTCCCTTTTAGCTTGTATTTTCTATTTGGGCTTCCCTGATAGCTCATTTGGTAAAGAATCTGCCTGCAATGCAGGAGACCTCGTTTGATTCCTGGGTTGGGAAGATCCTCTGGAGAAGGGCAAGGCTACCCACTCCGGTATTCTGGCCTGGAGAATTCCATGGACTGTAGAGTCCACGGGGTCACAAAGAGTCAGACACAACTGAACGACTTTCACCTTCATTTTATATTTGTGAAGACAATTAGGACAACTGACTCCTCCTTTAGAGACCTTTCAAAAACATTTTGCTGACTTTATCTTAATGATAAAATTTTAGATGTAGGAGTTTATTAGGACTCTATGAATATTCAAAACAAAAATAGATTAGAAAATAAGTACAGATCAGTGCAGATACAGGTATTATTAACAATGTCTC
>NW_011484095.1:9024-10406 GCF_000754665.1 Bison bison bison | reverse complement strand
CTACTAGAAAGGACTTGGACTAATGTTAAAATTAGGGCTGGGCAATCTTTTTTTTTGGAATGGGCTACTTAACAGAGATTCTTGGATTCACACAAAATAAGACTTTTGAAGGCCTTTAGAGGTCAAGAAATGCATTAAAATGAATATAACTGTTAGACTGTACTCCCTTTTGTACACAAAGTATGTTTGTGCAGTTTGAGTCATCTGATTTTGAAAAGATTGCTCTGTGAACCGTCTAAGTCCTTATGAGAAGAGAAGGTGGGACACATTGAAACATACCTCCTTGATGGGTTGGCTTGAGGCCTAAGTAAGAATTGACTCTGGGAAAACCACCATCTGACAGGGCTGTTCCCCACCAAGTGAGAGTTTAATAAACAAAATCACAATTCACCCCAGCTTGGCTTCAGCATTTTTGAAAATGACATCCAAGATGGCATCATCACCAAGGAGAAAATCACAGCCTGCTTTGCAGTTGGAAATTGCTAGCTTGGTGGCAGCTGCTATTCACTCTGGGTTGAACTGCTCTGTCATTAGATCTCAGAATAGGGTAGCAAAAAGGGAAGTGATGATGTCATTGTCTTCCTAGGCTAGTGAGCAAATAAGGACTTGGGAAAATCTTATTTACATTCAACCGAGCTCTTGGTGCATGTGGTCAGCACTGTGTTAAATGCCATATAAACTGTGGCAGGGAGCAGGCAAGCGGGGAGAAGTATGACATTGCCCTTGCCCTCAAGGGGCTTACAATATTGCTAACATTTTAGAGAAATTATAAATACAAAGGTGTACTAATTGTTAATGTATTGCATCTCAACTCCAAATCCACCCTATTTTCTCTGCTATGTGATACTGGAGACTGACCTTATAAACATTTCTCCTTTGCCAGATGGTACATTGTTAGGATTTGTTCATAGAGGGTGCTAGACACATATGGCAGAGTGAAGGGATGCCTCTTCCTAATGTGCTTGTTTCTTGCTTGCTTCTGCAGCACACAGTGGTCAGTGGCAGGCAAACACCCAGAGGTGCTCGGTCTTCAGTGAGTTTCCAAGCACTCCCACAGGTGGCTTTCTAGCCAGTTTCAGTGGCATTCTCACAGGCAGCTTCCCAGCAGATTCCACTAGTAACTTAGAAGGCCACTTCTCAGAGTGTTTTTGTAGCACCCCTGGGCAATCGTCTATGAGTCTCATCAGCACCCCATCATGTAGGTTCCTAGTGAGTTTAGCTGGCATCCAGCCAGGGATTTCCTATTTGCCAGCCTGTCTGAACTTCAGCCTCAGTGAAGTTCTCCACTATCCACCACACCATGCCAACACCCTCCCACTGAGGTCTGAATCGCTCAGCCTTAGTGGGGGCCTTCACTTTCACTTTCACTTTTCACTTTCATG
>NW_011484095.1:5179-5987 GCF_000754665.1 Bison bison bison | reverse complement strand
GTGCTCCTGTTCTAAGCAATACCCTGGGCTCTCTTGGTCGTCTCCAAATCTTCAACCAATGTCTACTGTACCCAACAGCCTTATGTTAGTGATTCATGGAGGGAACAAAGGTGAAACAGAGGTATCAGTTCAAGGGACAAGTTGCAGGAAGCAAGATCATGGCCCAGGAAATCTGAATCAAAAATTTGGACAGAGTAGGAATTCAGAAAGAAAAATGCCCAGGAATTGTAAGTCTCCCCACCTCCAGCAATCATTAAAAATGCTACAACAGACCCTGGGCATCTCACAACATAGAGATGAGAGCTTGAGAAACTTGAGAAAGTTTACATAAGTAAAGGCTTTATAAAGAAGGGCTTGAGAAAGGTTGAAAACTTGAAAGTATTGGGGCATTCAGAATGCATTACCTTTTATTAAATAATTATCTATCTAATTATTATGAGTTAGTAACTAAGATCAACATATTAACCCTCGTTACAACTTTAGAATATAGGTACTTAAATTATTCTCTTTCAACAAAAGAGAAAATTGGGACCCTGAGAGGGAGGGAAAGCAAATTACTTGCCCATTCATATCCAGTAAGAGAGAGGGACTTTAACCCTCAAAGGTGGGTCTTTTCAACCTCATGAAATGTACTCTCCTTGGACTGACAGTTAACAAGGAATATGCCTCTGTATGTGGAGAAGGAAATGGCAACCCACTTCAATATTCTTGCCTGGGAAATCCCATGTACAGAAGAGCCTGGTGGGCTATGGTCCAGGGGTTGCAGAGTCGGACACGACTTAGTGACTAAACAACAACAGCAGCAAAT
>NW_011484095.1:3815-5079 GCF_000754665.1 Bison bison bison | reverse complement strand
GTAGGTTAACCATTGGACACACTTGTGGATATTTTGGCCATTGTGATATTTTGATGATTCTCAGCAGAGTTTTTCTTTGCTTATAAAACTAAATTAAATAAGCCCTTTAACTGTGGTATATTAGTCATCATCAACATGGTATAAGCACCAAGGGGCAGAGATTTTATCTGCTCCATTCATTGTCTTCTCAACACCTGGAACAGGTCCTGGCACACTGTACATGCTTAATGAGTGTTTGTTGAGTGGAAAAGTTGGCAGATCAATTCAGCCATCTGGCTTAGTACGAATGACCACAAAATCTGATCCCTGACTGGGATGGCAAATCAAATGGTAACAAGAAGGGGGAAGTGCTTGAGAGGATGCCAAGATAAACAAAAAGGAGTTTCAGAGGATATACTATTTGGGAGACTAATGTTTTCTGGGTAGTTAACAATTCCACCTTCTAAATGAGTATTGGGTCCCAGTACTAAAGGAGTATTGGATCCTACCCAAGAGCCTGGGTAGGATCTCTGACACTTTTTGAATCAGAAAGAAGAAATCCACCCATACTTGCTCATCTGCTCAGATTTATGTTAATTCCTGCTGAAATCCTCTTAGCAGTGTCCTGTGATCCAGTTATGCTTGACTCCTGGGTTGGCTTCCTGTTTCAACTGGCTTTGAGTTCTAGCATCCTGATTCACTATTCCCCTCTCCACTATTAGTTATCATCCCCATCTCACCTCGAGCCTCTCAAACTTTCCTCTAGAAACTCTGGCTCTTGGCCTTATCAAGCCATTAAAATGTCCCCTCTCTCCGTTTCTAGTGACATTATCCTACCCTGGCCCTCACCAGGGCTTTGCCATCATGACACCAGGTAGCTGGACTACCTTCACAAACTACATGTTTGGTTTTTTGATTGTTACTTTTTGTTGAAACACACATCAAGAAAAATGTACTGATAACAAGTACATAGCATGATAAATTTTCACAAACCAAACACGCCCAGGAAAAGAACCCACAGCAAATAGATAATTAAAGCCCTATGAATAGTTAACATGCCAAAACTTGAGCATATTCAGCCCAGATTTCTGTTATTTCAGAAAAGTTTCAATAAGCTTTAGCCACACCCCTATCCTATCTAAAGATGAGCATGTGTCTTGCTTGCAACCACTCAATAGCAACAAGTATAATTTCTCTCTTAACCAGATTTTATACTGGTTTTATGACAGATGTCTGCAGACATCTCTGTCTCCTCACCCACAACTCCCTCAAAGTCTGAGTTTGC
>NW_011484095.1:0-572 GCF_000754665.1 Bison bison bison | reverse complement strand
CATAAAGGATTTGATTTAGGTCGTACCTGAATGGTCTAGTGGTTTTCCCTACTTTCTTCAATTTCAGTCTGAATTTGGCAATAAGGAGTTCATGGTCTGAGACACAGTCAGCTCCTGGTCTTGTTTTTGCTGACTGTATAGAGCTTCTCCATCTTTGGCTGCAAAGAATATAATCAATCTGATTTCGCTGTTCACCATCTGGTGATGTCCATGTATAGAGTCTTCTCTTGTGTTGTTGGAAGAGGGTGTTTATTATGACCAGTGCACTTTCTTGGCAAAACTCTATTAGTCTTTGCCCTGCTTTGTTCCATATTCCAAGGCCAAATTTGCCAGTTACTCCAGGTGTTTCTTGACTTCCTACTTTTGCATTCCAGTCCCCTATAATGAAAAGGACATCTTTTTTGGGTGTTAGTTCTAAAAGGTCTTGTAGGTCTTCATAGAACCGTTCAACTTCAGCTTCTTCAGCATTACTGGTTGGGGCATAGACTTGGATTACTGTGATATTGAATGGTTTGCCTTGGAAATGAACAGAGATCATTTTGTCGTTTTTGAGATTGCATCCAAGTACTGCA
>NW_011484094.1:10052-12941 GCF_000754665.1 Bison bison bison | reverse complement strand
GGGGCGGACGCGGGGCGGTGGCTCGGTTGCTCCACCCGAACTTTCTGCTTTTCCGAAGTGACGGGCGCGCAGGGCGGGGGAGCCGGGAACCCCGGAGGCCCGGGCCGCGGCCGGTTCCGGGAGGCGCGCAGGTCGTGGGTCCCGTGCGCCCTGCGGTCAGCAGCGCTGTGTGTAAGAGCAGTGGTGAAAGTACTCGTGTCACGTGCGTGGGTTTGTGGGCGCTCCTAGACCCTGCTCGGAGTAGGAGGGGCGGCGAAGGCAGGGGGTCGAGCTTGTGATGCTGCTGGGTCGCAGCCCAGCTTAGAAAAGCGGCCACGGTGGCGCCCTGCCAACTTTGCTGGCGGGAAGGCAGGCCGGCGCCCCCCCACCGCCACCCCAGCTTGCCCTTAACCTCAGACTGCCTGAGCCTGCTGGTGGGCAGGAGCTGGCCCAGACCTGCCTGCAGAGTGAGAATTGGGGGGCACGGACTTCCGAGATGGGGGCCAGCTGGTGAGGGGAGTGGGGACACGTGCTGGTGGTGTGCTGTCATCCTTGGGGTGAAGGTTCCTCTGACGATCTAGACCTCCTCTCTGAGAACCCAGGGTCTTCAGACCCCCCTGTGGAGGACGTCTGGGAATTTGTTGTTACCCAGTCCCAGCTCGCTCTGCTGGCTGGAGATAGGCCCCTGAATCAGAGAGATGAGTTGTTGAGGCAAGGAGACTATTTGGAAAGCTGGGTGACTGAGAAGATGGCAGACTAATGTCTTAAAGTAACCACCTTGTCAGGGTCTGTATCCTAGGTCCTTTATATAAAGTCAGAGAGAAGCAATGAGGAACTAAAGTAAAAAGGGCCTTCAGTCTTGCAGAACATCTGGAAGGGCCAGCCTGTGGAAGGGGTGTGTTAATCTCTTCTGTTCACAGGTGGGCAAAGTCACAGGTGAGCCGACCAAAGGAGCTTTTAACAGTCAGGCAGAGGGGCGGGGTCCTTTGAGGCAGGCAATTATGAGGAGAAGGGGACGGCAGAGGAGGAGATGGTTGGATGGCATCACCAACTCAATGGACATGAGTTTGAGCAAGCTTCGGGAGATGGTGAAGGACAGGGGGACCTGGCATGCTGCAGTCCATGGGGCCGCAAAAAGTTAGACATGACCGAGCGACTGAACAACAAGAGTAAGAACAGCAACACGGAAAGCAAGGCAAAGACAGAGTTCCAACGTAGAGTCAGAATTGGTTCTTCTCTGAGATATTAGGAAGTGGGTCCTTTCTCTCTGATCCAGGGGTTCGGCACCCTCTAAAACTGTTGTGGGTTCACCTGTCAGCTTGTAATGTGGGTGAAATCTCAGATCCTTTGGTTCTTCACAAGTCCTCGGAAGAGATCAGCATGGGCCGGGCCTTTCAGCATGCAATCCCCTCCTTCCCTCAAGCTTCTGCCCCCCGCCCCCATGCACCCCACCCCCAGATTCCGGCCTTTGTTGTCTTAACCAGTTAGACCTGCTGTGGAGCCAACTACCAGGCTGCCTGCTCACCGTCCATCAGGGTGAGGTCAGACCTCCCTACCAACAGCAGCCTTGTGGGTGTCCTGCAGGGGCTGTTGGGGGCTGGGGGCTTGCGCCTCCTTAACACCCTGATGTGAACAGGAGCAGTCTGTTCAGATTAAATCCACGTTGTGTTCTGGGCCGGTTCCCATCGCATCCTGCTTTCCAGCCCAGGTTACCCTTAACCCGAAATTACACCTTCAGGTCAACAGCAGCACAGACACTGATAGCCCCAATTTTAGTATAAACCTTTCCCGATGTCCAGTATCCCAGGAGAAATTATGGTACAAGAATTCATCCTTTCCTGAAGCAGTGTAAGCCTCAAAAAAATGGAACTAAAATTCTTAAGTTCAAGTCCAAACAAGTTTCAAGTACTTGTAAGAAAAACAATCCCAAACGAATCACCGTTCTCTATTGTGAGGGCTGATAAACAGATCACGTGACTTCCCGGCAGCTCTGGGCTCTGGGCGTGGCTGTCAGGAAGGCTGGATGGACTCCAGACACTGGGGCCGGCCTGAGTCTGCAGGCTTCTGGCAGCAGGAGCTCACAGCCCAGGCTTTGCTTTGACATCAAAAAAGGCTGTTTTGTTAATGAGAAGGAAACTTTCCCCTTCTTCCCTTCTAGGGTTTTCGGCTTGATAATAATTAAATTGACATAAACCAAGTTAACAGCAGAAAAATACATTTTGTGTTTACCGGAATCCCATGAAAGCCTGGCAGCCAAAGGACAGCCAGATAATTGCGGCTTTTGTAACTTCCCAAGACAAGGAGCGGGGTGGGTCCTGGGGTGCAGAGGAAGGCGGGCAGGGGAGGTTAGCACAGGAAGCCCGCTCTACCGCAAATCTCACAGCCCACTTCCTGGCCCAGCCCCCTCTCCACTGTAAATCAGGTGGTTGGGGAGGTAAAACTCTTTTCCTAAATCTGCTAGACTTTGCCTTTCTCTCAAAATAATCCTGCAGGAAGAGGGACCCCCCTCCAGGGCCCGAGAGTGGGCTCTTGTCTAACACTCTGAAATGAATTGTCCGAGGAGACACACATGCTGACAAAGCAGGAGAGTTTACTGGGAAGGGGCGCCTGGGAGGAGAGCAGCAGGGCGAGGGAGCCCAGGAGGGCTGCTCTGCCACACGCTTGCAGTCTCAGATTTTTCTGGTGATGGGGTTATTTTCCTGGTTGTCTTAGCCAATCACCAACTCAGGGTCCTTCCTGGTGGCGCATGCGTTGCTCAGCCAAGATGGATGACAGCAAGAAGGATTCTGAGAGGTGGTAGAACACGTGGTGTCTCCTTTTGACCTTTCCTGACCTCTTCTGGTTGGTGGTGGCTTATTAGTTCTGTGTTCCTCACCAGGACCTCCTGTTGTAAAATAATTCACACAGATA
>NW_011484094.1:5263-8553 GCF_000754665.1 Bison bison bison | reverse complement strand
ATCACCGACTCGATGGACGTGAGTCTGAGTGAACTCTGGGAGTTGGTGACGGACAGGGAGGCCTGGCGTGCTGTGATTCATGGGGTCTCGAAGAGTTGGACACGACTGAGCGACTGAACTGAACTGAACTGAGGTGGGGGTTTCAGTCAGTGTGCTTCCCCTAACAACTCCCCCAGAGAGACTTCATACTCAAGATACTCTTCCTTCTCTAACTACTTCCTGCTGGGCGTGGACATCGTCCTGCCTAGCAGAGCAGAAGTCCCTTTCTACCTGATTTAAGTCAAAGTATTCCAAATCTGAAACCTGTTTCCACCCTTATAGTAACATCAGTTTGATTTGAAACTATTGGAACCTGTTGTAGATAAACTTTGTAAGGAGGTGGAGTATACAGGGGTCAAATAGGGGGCCTAAAAGGATAGTCATTGCTGGACCCAGAAATGGCAGGAGCCAAGAAGGTAAGGGAGGACTCTAAACGTCCATTGAACCCAAATCCTGGATCCCTGTAGCCTGTTCTAAGGGCCCCTTGATATCTTCTTGGGCCTTTTCAGACCGGTTATAATAAAAACAGTGTTCTTCCTTCAGAGAAAGTCAAGTGCCCCGCCGCCCTGCCGTCAGTCAGTGTCGGGCCTGACAGTTTTGAGGACCGCAGTGGCTAGGAAGTCTAACTGGGATTGTAGACGTAGGAGGGTTCTTGCAGTTTTTCCTGTGGATACAGCAGTGTTGACAGAAAGTTGATGAAATTTATATGAAGAAGTTGCCCTAGTGGCAGCTCCTGCCAAACTGGTGGTCAAGCTTAGTGCCAGGAAAAGGGGGTAAGTCCCACTGCAGGACGCATGCTCTGGTGGGCGTACACTGGCGGGAGCAAGGGGGCATCACCTCTCTGTGGCGTGTGACATGCCCTACTGAGCAGCTTCGTCACCAAAAAAGAGGGCAGAGGGAGGTAAGCTCTGTTTCCACACATGAAGTAGACACCATGGCTGTGTTCAAGCTGGGCAACAAAACGGATTTGCCAAAGGGGAGCAGGGTTTCCATCTGCCTTACAACTGGTGTGTGGCATGATGGAATAGGGGCAGTCCTTTGGCAACTGGGAGGAGAAGGTCACCCCACTTGCTGCAAAGGTGGCAGCAGCGAGGGGATTTAGGATGGGATTCAAGTGTTGAGAGACTGTCAGGAGCCGCATTAGGCATTACTGACAAAATGGAGGCACGGCCCCAGCCCCCTCCCCTCATTCTGCAGGCGCGGATCCCAGGATGAAGGAGTTAGGCCTTGTAACTCTCACTTGTCTTTTCCTCTCCTCGGCTGAGTTGACTGAAAAGGAATATTAAGGTGCTTATTGTTCTTGAGAGGAGCATGAGAAGGCACAAAGCCTTCTGCAGCTGTGCTCAGAAAATAATTCATAAAGTTAATCATTGACATTTGTTCAAGGACTTTTATAAAAGTGTTCCAGGATGAGCACATAGGCCGTAGCTTGAGGCCATGGAAGGGATTGCTATCTGAAGCCTATTTGTGAGGAAAATGTTTATGGTAAAGGAGTTTACTGAATTTAGGGCTTAGAAATAATTAAAATAGTTAGAAGTTAAAGATTTAAGCAATGTTGTAAAGTTAGCATATTTTACTATAGCTTATAGAAGTTAGGAATTTTTAGAGACACTATAGCTAGAAGCCTTTTTAAGAGATAGTGAGCTCAGGATGTGAGGGGCAAACAGGACTTAGGAAGATAAGTAGTAACTGAGGAACGTAGCATGAGTTACAATGTAATCACAAGTTAACTATAGGACACGTTAGAGGAGGTAGATAATAGATGATAAGGCTGATTCCAAGAGAATCCCTGAAGCAGGAACTCTGAAGAGCAACAATGATTTATGGAGATGATAAATTTGGGAGAGGGGGAACTGAAAATGTCAAACCTCTGGCCTAATGTTTTTGTAAAAGAATAAAAGAGAATCTTAAACTTGAAATAAACAGGCAGTCCATAGAAAACTGAGAGGCTGTCTCATTGGCCGACACCGTCATCTGTTCAGGTTGAATCCTTGGCTGCTGGATCAGCACTTGGGCAAGTGGCGCTCAGGACAGGGGACACTGAAGAGGAAGTAATCTGGGAACCTGTGGGTGGCTGGCACCCCTCTGCAGTTTAGGCAGGGTGAGGAGGGTACAGAATCAGTAAGAACATTCTCTACAAGAATGGGTTTCTCTGCATCTAAGAATAGACAAATGTTTATTGAATATTACTTCACATGTTAGCCCATAGAGGCTTTAAAGTAAGCACAGGAAGACTGTCTAAATTTCTACGTTTGTTTTATACTTTGCATGGGCCAGAAAAGGTTCCTGTAGATGCTTTTGCTCTGTGGAATATGATTAGAAATGTCCTGGACCCCGTCATGAGGCTGTTAGATAGCCTATGGGGGAGGCTATAGCGGTGGATGGTGGTGGGTCTCCACCTTCTGCGCAGATCATGTTTTCTGCCATTGACAAAGAAAAGGAGGGAGACTGTGCTCTACCTCCCGAGGAAGGAGAGAGCTTACAGGACGCTGCGGCTGGGCGCCCTGGCGAGCCCCCTCCCACTCTACACAAACCTTTAAAAATTTATCCACCACTTTCTGATTTAAGGCGACCACCACCGCCTCCGCTTGCGCCTCCCGGGGCCCAGGAGTTCCCCACTTTGCCTCCAAAGCCTCCCAGAGCATGGCGTAAGGCTGAGAAAGATAAAGAGTTTTTTTTAAACAAAGGAGCTTTTAAAGCAGACGCATGCATAATATACAGAGCCTGCTCCCCGGAGAAAACCCCCTCAGGGGGGCCTCACTCAGGCTAAAAACAAAAGAGAGATTAATCCTAATGAAAATGATTCTACAAATAAAAAAAGTTTCTCTTGTGGCCAAATGGGGCGTTTTTGCCGGCAGTGTCCTGCCCAGCAGGGACAACAAGCCTGCCAATCAACCCCAGGCAGCGCAGGACTGGACCTCAGTTCCAGGGTTACTCTGATTCCAGCGGGAGTGGCTGGCCCCCTACCTGAGGGTATTGTACGACTTGTGCTGGGGCGTAGCTCGCTTTCCCTTCAAGGAATTTTGGTGGTGCCTGGTGTAGTAGATTCTGATTATACTGGGGAAATTAAAGTTTTGATCTCGCTGCCTACCAAAAGTGTGCAAATAAAGGTCAAAGATTAGCACAGCTTTTGCTTTTACCTTATTATCAGACAGGAAAAACCTTAACTTCTCAAGCTAGGGGCCCCAGAGGATTTGGATCTAGTGATCTAGCTTTTTGGGTGCAGGAAATTACAGCTTCTAGGCCTTTAA
>NW_011484094.1:2732-3368 GCF_000754665.1 Bison bison bison | reverse complement strand
TCAAGGAGGAGCACGAGGTGGCCGTGCTGGGGGCGCCCCAGAGCCAGGCGCCCCTGACGACCACGGTGATCAACATCCGCAGCGACACCGCCGTGCCCGACCACATCGTGTGGTCCCTGTTCAACACCATCTTCATGAACTGGTGCTGCCTGGGCTTCGTGGCATTCGCCTACTCTGTGAAGGTGGGTGGGCACCCGGGACGTCTCCACGGAAGTGTGTGTGAGCCTGGAGAGGCCCTGCCCAGATGGCACGTGGGGTTGGGAGCCCCCGTGTGTGTTGTTCTGCTGCATGTTGTGTGTGTGTGTGTGTGCGTACACGTGCAGGTCATGATGAGGCTGCAGGGGGTGCGTGGGGATGACCAGGGTCAGCCTTTTGTCCCCTGGTGGGTGAGGGGCCAGTGAGGCGGCCAGAGAAAGGATGGGAGAGCCCTGGGCCTCCTGGAGAGGCTGACTGTCTGCGGGAAAGCAGATGGAGACCCCAGGAGGGGAGGAGCGCTCACCGGCCACTGTCGCGCTCAGACTCCAGGGGACAGGCGGGCGTGGGTCCCCGCTGGGAAGAACGGGCAGTGGGGACCAGCGGGGGAGGGCCTGAGCCACAGGCCCGGCGGTCACCTGGACCCTCACCACCTCTCCTCCT